>NC_133620.1:6258903-6436403 GCF_048593235.1 Sminthopsis crassicaudata | reverse complement strand
TTTTGACAAGGAAATCATCCCCACCCCATCCTTCCTTTAAAGACATAGAAAAGTCAGGAGCTTTTAGAAAATATCTTTCAAGCTTATTTTGACACATCCTTTTTTTAAGACTGTTTTTTCTTTGTGACTGCTTTTACCATGGATAAGATATAATTTTTTTTTTAAAAGATGCTTATTGCAGTGCTTTGGGATAGCCCCAAGGCACAGTCCACTTGAATTTGACTTGGCTAACAAAGCTGGCAAATCTCACCCTGTGTGTCCCTCTAGTGAAGAAAGTTAATATGATGGCCAGTCTCTTGAAGGGCACAGAATCTCATGGGGTAAGAGAAAATCAGAATTGTTTTATTTAGATCTTTCCTCTGAGAATCTGAGTCAGACTGTGACCTGTTCATTTTCAATCAGAAAGGGAATTTACCATCTACTAGGAAGTAAGCCATCACACCCCTTTCCCCATGGTTGGACAATCAGAGGATTCAGCACCCTGGACAGATCAGTTCGGGTTCTCTGCTTGCTCACATTCCCTAGAGAGAATTCTTGACCTTAGATCTAAGTTGTGTAAGTCATGATAATCTGATCATATTTTCTTCCCTCTATTTTTCTAATTTGGTTTCCAAGCAGAATTGACTAAGATGTTCCCATAAGTAAGATCCATTTGTTTTCCATGAAGTCAATTATCCTGTTCTGGTTCTACTATCTCTTCCTTGGGCTTGGAGGAGAATGTGATCGTTTCCCACCTTATGGATTGCTTGGTGGTACTTTTTCTGAAAGTTACTGTTGAAATACAAGTGATGAGAACTTCCTATTTTAAATGAAAAATTCTAGATGCCCCCTCTCTTGTCATTGGTGAGCATGATAGGGTTTAAGTGTGTGATCTTTTGCTCTCTTGGAAGCCAAGACATGACCTTTGTGGTTGTGATTGTTGCTGATTGAAGTGATGGCTTCCACAATTATCGAGATTTTCATTAATTGTCCTGATCCTTAGATGGTCAAGTAGGAATGCCCTAGAGGGGAATGTGCAGAGGAAATATCTAGCATGTGAATACATAAGTGGGAATTGTGAAGACTTCATTGATTCATTCATTCATTCATTCAACAAGCATTTCTTAAACAATTAGCTGATAACAGGTGCTCTGGGGTTACATGTGGGGCATGATAGAAAGTAATGCTCCATCAAATGCAAAGTGATAATAAGCTGATTACTCGGAGTATATTTAAACCTTCAGACTAAGCCATCCACCATCTTTTTACTCCAAATTACTACAGCCTTTTCAAAGAACCTAGAAACTTGAAACTCACTTCCCCCTGTACTTTGCACCCCTTTGCCAATCTTGTCCATCCCCTTGGGTTTCTCTGCCTGCTTGCCTTACGGCCCGGGAATAGCCACACATCATACCCAAAAAGATGATTCGTGAAAATGTTCAAAGTTGATTCACTGACATTCAATTTCCTATTGATAAAGCAACCATTTACAAAGAATTTGATTTTGATTTTTTTAAAATGGAAAGACGCCACTTGGTATAAATAGAATGAGAGTTCTCATTAAGCTGCAAAGGGCCTCCAAGAAGCCTCACTAATGATTCCTGTGCTTCAGTTCACAAACTTCGTGACGGGGCATGAAAACCATGGGAGAGGAAGGGTGTTTGTCTTCTGGGGACAGTTAGCACACTAACCTTTTATCAAATCAGCTAAGGGGGAGAACATACTGAAGCCAGGCTGTGCTGACTGGCGTCCTCCTTCTCCTTTTACAGTTGTTCTTATCCACAGTATAAAACTAACGTGATTCAACCACGATCTTTAATGGTTGCTTTTATCCCTATTATTGGGTCAGTCCTCAAACACCCCACATCCAGTTCCCTAAGATAACAAATTGAGGCCAGAATAATTGGGCCCCACCACTTTAGGATCACCCCCACCCACTTATGTGGTGACAATCAATGCTTCAAAGACTTGTCGTTTCCTTGAGAATTGAGTTAATCACACAAATCCCAACCCAAGAGCAAGCAGGTGGAGGGTTGTCCTGGCTGGAAAAGAATCCACCTGCCTCTCAAATGATCAGGAACCTCTATAGACCAATCATTTATTCATCAGCCCAATAAAAGAAATTAAAACTTAAGTAACCCTAATTTTTTTTGAAAAATAGATTTATTTTCCAAATCTCTATAACCTGACCCTCCCACTGCTCCCCAAATTGAGAAACAGAAGAAGAAAGCTCCATCACAAACCTGAGTAACCCAGAAAATGAGTGTCTCTGCATTTCCCTCTCTGGCAAGAGGCAAGTAAAATATTTCATATTCAATCATCTATATTTGTGATAACCTTAATTTTTAAATTTTACAGTAATGTTTTACTCTTAAAATAAAAACTTCAAAAAAAGGAAAGACAAAATGCCAATTTTTGAGGAGACATAAAGGTGTACCCAGCACAGCCTGTAAGCCCATTTAGAACTAAACTAAAACTAAAGAAAAGAATTCAAATGAAAACAAGACACATTCGTGTCAGGAAGATGCTAAAAATATTCTTTAGTTTTATTGTGATTTCTTTTTGGGACAAAATAGCTAGCAAATAGTTTAAAAATACAGGCATAGGGGCAGCTAGGTGGCGCAGTGGATAGAGCACCAGCCCTGAATTCAGTTCAAATCTGATCTCAGACACTTAACACTTCCTAGCTGTGTGACCCTGGACAAGTCACTTAATCCCAGCCTCAGGAAAAAAACAAATAAATTAAAATAAATAAATAAAAATATAGGCATAATTTTGAAGAATATGGGTATAATTTTTCCATTTAAGATGAGATGTCTCACAAGAGCAAATTAAATAGTGAAACTTTTATGAACTAAAAGTGAGCACCAGAAATGTGTAGCCGGAAATAAAAGTGGTCCTTTAAAGGAGGAAACCCATTTCTGTTTGCTGTTAGGTATTAGGAGCTGAGGGGAGCCTTCAGGGGTCATCAAGACCCACTTCCCCCTTGTATTCTGGACCATTCTCAAGGCCATTTTTAAAACCCTCTTATGCTGCCTCTTCCCTCAGTGACCCATTCCAAAATGCCAGCAGACTCATTCTTTAGCCCATTTAGCCCTTCAGCTTCGCATTCAGCCTGGGTCTCTTCTTCTTGCTCTCCTGTCAATGCAGACATCAAACTGACCGCTGGTCAGAGGCACCTAACTGGGTGACAGAAGCTGTCTCTGCGCCTCTGACTTTGTCTGGTTTCAGAGTTTCCCTTCAGAGGCTTCCCACCGTGCCGGGGAGCAGCATCACAGCGGCCCAGGGGATCTCTGGGAGTTCATGCCTTCCAAACCTCTTCCCAGCAACGAGGCGAATCAGGAATCCCACCTGCCATTCTGTAGAACATCATCTCTTTGTTGGCTAAGTTGAATACTGTCCTTTTAAGATGGGAGGAAGTAGATCTGTCACTTCTGAAAACACTTCTCCCTCCAAAATTCTAAGATATATCAACCATGAAAAAGAAAGAAGCTCCTTGAAGGGTCATGGAAAATGCTGCTGAGGACTGGCAGTTCAGACTGACCCGGTGTCTTCACCTGGGTTCCCACAGGTCCGAGTCAGTGGTTCGCTTCTAGGACTTCTGAGTTTGCTGCATTTCTAAAGAGTTCTTTGTGTTCCCCCCTACCATCTCTGAGAGCCAAGGCTTTAATTGGATGCCTGAGGTTAATTGGGCTCCCCGGGGCCAACCCAGACTGGCTGCCATCTTGGAATCACAGACTCAGCTGGGAAGGACCTCAGAGATGATCTGGCCCACCCTCTGAGGGGGCAAAGAATCCCCATTAGGGCATGCTTGGCAAGGGACATCCGGCCTCTGCTTGTAGACCTACCTCCCAAGGCACTTGAACAGGAGGGAGGGCCTTTCTGACTTCCACTGGGGCCACCAGGTAGGTCAGCCACACTTGTCCTTCCTTGCTCTATCCCTTCCCCTTCTCTTTAGTCAGGGCTGAAAAAAGGACAAAGAAATCAGCTTCAATTCATGTCTTCCCCGTAGCTTGTGGAGATCCGGTCCAACCCAATGGAACTTTACTCTTGATTGCCCGAGGAAGAGCTCTTAGAAAACTCCTTTCTCTTCCTCCCCCCAGTCCAGGAAAGCCATTGACAACCCTTCCTGCCTGCCCCTCAGTTCTGCCCATTTGGTCATAATCCAAGTTTGGGGACCAGCACATATCCCAAATGATCTAAAAATGGGAGTCTGCAGTCAAAGGCTGTTGTCCCCTTCTGTCTTTCTGATCTTGGGCAAGCAGGGCTCAGTTTCCTCATCTGTGTAATGAGAGAGTAGTGATTTCAAACATCCCTTCACCTCTAAATCTGTGGACCTGCTTCTTTTTTTGTTTGTTTGTTTTTTTCTTTTTTTCCTTTTATGTTATTAAAAGAGCTACAATTCTTTTGAATAATTTCAAAATTAGCCTTTATATAATCTTCAGAAGTTTTAAAAATCATAGTTCAGTTTCCTCCACAGTGATAGGGACTGCCTTGGGATTTCCCTGGGAGGGAGGGAGGACCTTATCAGGCAGCTCTTAGACCCTTAGCGACCTAGAGAGCAGGACCTGAAAGTAGGACCATGAAGATTACCCACTGATCCATAACTCAGAACCTTAAGAGGCCTTACAGATGGCAGGGGATCCCTCAGCCGCTCTGTCAGAGGCAGGACTGGATCAGCCCATGGCAAGTCTCTCTTAGAACACCACACCACTCTGTTTTCCTATGTCAAGACCATTCTTGACTCCTCCTTATCTGTCATCTAAGAAGCCAATGGAACCAGTCAGGATCCCCTAGACACTCCAGACTACAATGCTCCTCCTTTCCAAAGAGAACTGGAGGTCATGGATAGCAGGAGATCCTGCCTTCAAGTGATCCCTGGTTTCAGGAGATCCCTGGTTTTAGGAGATCCCTGGTTTCAGGAGATCCCTGGTTTTAGGAGATCCCTGGCTTCAGGAGATCCCTGGATTCAAGTGATCCCTGGCTTCAGGAGATCCCTGGATTCAAGTGATCCCTGGCTTCTGGAGATATGCCTGATTTTAGGAAATCCCTGGCTTCAGGAGATCCCTAGCTTCAGGAGATCCCTTATTTTAGGAGATCCCTGGCTTCAGGAGATCCCTCTTTTTAGGAGATTCTTGGCTTCAGGAGATCCCTGTCTTTAAAAGACCCCAGGATTCATGATCCCTGGTTTCAGGAGATCCCTAGCTTTAGGAGATCCCTGGCTTCAGGAGATCCCTCTTTTTAGGAGATTCTTGGCTTCAGGAGATCCCTGTCTTTAAAAGACCCCAGGATTCATGATCCCTGGTTTCAGGAGATCCCTAGCTTTAGGAGATCCCTGGCTTCAGGAGATCCCTGGCTTCAGGAGATCCCTGGCTTCAGCTTCCTTTCAGAATGTTGATCACCTGAACTTTCCTAAAGAGACCCTTCCATCAAACAGAGCACGTTGGGGATTTTGCAGGCTCTTCCTTATTTTCCCTACTAGGAATTCCATCAAAAAGGATCAGCATCACCGTCCATACAGAACTTTGCCTCTGAGTCCTAATGGTCAGTATTCTACAGAGAACAAGCCCCACACCACCCTCTCCCAGGGGGCCAGTTGCCTCGAAGCAATCTGTTGACCCCTAGAACTTGCCCCCCACAGCTCCAAGCCTAGCCTGTATCTTTCTCTGGGCAATCATGGACCTTTCTGATGGAGTCCAAGCCAGGAGTGCAAGCACTCAGAGGCCCCGGGGGATCCCCAGGGGATCTGGGGTCCTGGAGTCAGGAAGATGGGAACTGGAAATTTAGGGGCGCTGAAATGCTGGCTTTATCTTTGTCTGCCTCAGCTTCCTCAACTACATACAGCGCTGACTTCCCAGGGTGATTGTGAGAAGTAAATTAGATTATAATTGTAGAGGGCTTGGCACAATGCCTATGCACAGTAGGGGCTTTAATAATGCTTGTTTGTTGTTAGAGAGACATGTGCCAGATCTTGGTAGTGTGGCTACCTGCCGGTGGGTCAGGGCTCCGAGGGAACATCCTGGAGGATACAGGTCAGTCATTTAAGTCATTTCATTTAACTCAATCCATATGGCATGGAGCCAAGGACATTGCGGTCTCTTTCCCCACCCGGATTATTTTCTATCTTTCCTCATCCTTACAATCCTTCTCTGACTCAGGTCCAAGTTGATCCCATGATTCTTTAGTTTTACAATCAAGAACCAGATATTAGAAGAGTTAAAATGGCCATTTCTCCCTGGCGTCCTTCAATTTGTCAAGTCCTCCTTTGACATGTTCCTCTGGCACTGCCGGCTACAATCTGCATCTAAATATCCATCCATTCGGTCATTTGTTCATGTGGTTTGAACACTCGGAGTTGTTCAAATCTGTCTTCATCAGCATTGCCTGAGATCAGCCCTGGTCATATTGTGGGGGCCAGGGAGCTACTCAAGGGCTCAACAATCAGTTAACAATTGCTAGGCTCTCAAGATGAGAGAAAACAAAAATCAGCCCCTGATCTCACGGACTTAAATTTTACCCAGGGGTACTTGTTGATAGAAAAATTAGTGTAAGAGATATAAAATAAATCAGCCATTATTGAAGGAGGTTGGAACTAACAACTGAGTGAATGAGAGAAGACAGAGATCCAAAAGGAGGAAGGGCATTCATGAGAGGGTACAGCCTCCAAGAAAGGACAGAGAGGAGAAAGAGAAGGTTCTTGTAGGGAACAGCTGGGAATACTTACTGTCTAATTGGCCTGGGAAGAAAGCCTGGAAGCATAGAGGGAAAGGCAATGGGGAAAGCCTTCTGGAGCTGGAGGGAGATTTGGTTGGCCCTAGGCTTTAGGAAGGAGAAAATGGCAACTCAAGAAGAAATGGTATTCATGAGAACACCCAGGAGTCAGTCTGCAGCAACCACCTACTTTTTAGTACATCCTCCCCACCCCCCATCCCCAGCCTGTTGACTATTGACCATGAGTAATGGCAAAGCCAAGGATGTACAAGTTAGAAAAGGTCTCCCTTTGCATTCCTTCCTCCTCCTCCTCCTCCATCTCTAGTCCTGAGCACAGAAGGACAAGTCTGACAAACATCCACAAATTTCAAGTTGAGAGGGAGCTGAGGCTCACCGAGTCCAAAAGCATTTTACGGAGTTAGAAAAGGGAGCAAGGAGCAAAAGCGGGATTCAAACTCAGGACATCTGACTCCAAATCCAGGACTCATTCTTTCCCCTTTCCTAAATTATAGGATTAAGCACTATTCCTTTTCCTTCAACCTTCAGTAATTCTGAATGTGCTGAAGGGCTCTTTGCAGAAGAGGGGGATTGAGTTTTGCAAAGAGTCAAAAAAATATCCAGGCAATACGATTGAAGTTGGGGAAAGAGTCAAATTTAAAGTATATACGGATTTCAAAGATGAAATAGATGTGTTTTTAATGTGGCTGATTAATTTTAAGATCAGAAGAAAAGAAGACGTACCCAAACATTTTAAATGTTTCTGAGATAATTGCATAACTTTCCAATGTGGTGACTATAAAAGGAAAATACCCATTTTAAACTCCAATATGTTTGCTTTCAAAATAGATTCTATTATATAGTCCAAAAAAAGGGAACATTTCTGTTCATTTTAACCAGATTTTGCCTATTAAGAAAAATGAAAGGTTGGATTGGAGGAAAATACCCAATATTTCATTTGATTTCTTTTCTCCTCTTCCACCCAGTTATTCTCTGACGGATTTTTTTCCTGTTCATTTTACACTGTTTAAATTAGAACACTGATCTTTATGCTAAGTGACAGACATGTGGGGCTTCCTCCCACTTTCTTCTTCCCACCTTCCATTTTGATGATTACATAACATTTTGAGGAGAGATGATAGATAGAGGACACAGATGGATGGATGGTGGATAGTAATAGAGGTAGTTTTTTTTTTTTTTATTTCCCCCCAATTACATGTAAAAATAATTTTAAACATTTTTTTGGTTTAATTTTGAGTTTCAAATTCTAGTCCTCTCTCCTCTCTTCCCCTTCCCTGAGATGGCAAGCAATCTGATATAGGTTATACATATGTAAATATGCAAATTTCCATAATTGCCATTTTGCGGTAGAAAACTCTAAAGAAAAGAAGGGAAGGAAGCAAGGAAAGAAGGAAAAGGAAGGAAGGAAGAAGAGAAAAATAAGTGCTTTGGTCTGCATTCAGACTCCATTAGTTCTTTCCCTGGAGATAGAGTGCATTTTTCATCATGAGTCCTTTGAGATTGTCTTGGATCATTGTATTGCTGAGAACAGCTTGTCACTGTACAATATTACTGTTTCTACGTACAGTGTTCTTTTGTTCTGCTTTCTCCAGGCTCGGAGGCCTGGCTTCTCCAGGCTCAGAGGTTTGTTTTCTCCAGGCTTGGAGTTCTGGCTTCTCCAGGCTCGGAGGTCTGGCTTCTCCAGGCTCGGAGGTCTGGTTTCCCTAGGCTCGGAGGCCTGGCTTCTCCAGGCTCGGAGGTCTGGCTTCTCCAGGCTCGGAGGTCTGGCTTCTCCAGGCTCGGAGGTCTGGCTTCTCCAGGCTTGGAGGTTTGTTTTGTCCAGGCTCGGAGGTCTGCTTTCTCCAGGCTCGGAGGTCTGGTTTCCCTAGGCTCAGAGGCCTGGCTTCTCCAGGCTCGGAGGTCTGGCTTCTCCAGGCTCGGAGGTCTGCTTTCTCCAGGCTCGGAGGTCTGGCTTCTCCAGGCTCGGAGGTCTGCTTTCTCCAGGCTCGGAGGTCTGGCTTCTCCAGGCTCGGAGGCCTGCTTTCTCCAGGCTCGGAGGCCTGGCTTCTCCAGGCTCGGAGGTCTGCTTTCTCCAGGCTCGGAGGTTTGTTTTCTCCAGGCTCGGAGGCCTGGCTTCTCCAGGCTCGGAGGTCTGCTTTCTCCAGGCTCGGAGGTTTGTTTTCTCCAGGCTCGGAGGCCTGGCTTCTCCAGGCTCGGAGGCCTGGCTTCTCCAGGCTCGGAGGTCTGCTTTCTCCAGGCTCGGAGGTTTGTTTTCTCCAGACTCGGAGGTTTGTTTTCTCTAGGCTCGGAGGCCTGGTTTCTCCAGGCTAAGGAGGGACTCTGGCAGTGGCTGGGTCAGGGACAAGGATGGCTTCCTTTCCTGCTGAGTAACTTGCCCAATCAAATCCTAAATTACTTGTGAATGCTGCAGGGGATGAGGAGGATGTACATAGCAATAATCCGTGGCTCGATGTGCAATAATTGGGTCCAGTAGTGACTACGGGCTGGGAGGAGCAGACAGGCGTCCAGGCTGCCTCCCCCCGCTCAGGAGTGCCTCTTTGCCCGATTTTGGGCCGTGTGGCTAATCTGATGGTCCCGGGCCAGGAGACGGTCTGCGTTGTCCAGAGCTCCATCTCTGTCCGGCATCCGCTCTTCTCCCTCCACAGCCACAGACTCCATGACTAGGGCTGCTGGCAAGTCTCTCTGTCCACTAGCTGACTTAGGGCTGGAATTAGAAAATCCTGGTCTCTCAAAACTGGAAATGCCCAAAGTGCAAGGTAGAGAGTTGCCCTCACATTTAATCCCGCTTCTGCCATATTTTAGTATCTCTGCGCCAGTCCTGTTGGCTAAGAAAGTCTGCTTTTTTTTAGCTTTCTGCACAACCAAGACCCTTCATGACACAGAAAGCAAACGCTGCCCAGAAAGGCAGGGAGAGACCAACGCTGGGTTGGCTCAGTGTCATCTCCCCCCCCCCCCAGCTATTTTTGCCCCTGCACTCCTAGAACAAACCTCAGCTGCCCACCAGCTCTGAACATCCCATGGAACAAATGCCCGCTACCAATCCTAGCTAGCTTCCTCTCCCCCAGCCCTGGCCGATGACCGCTCACTCTGGCCACGGGACCTGGCCTGGGCCAACCCTGGGCTTCCTCCCCCAGGCAAACTCTGAAGGAGACCTGGGCAAAGTCTGGGTGCTCAACATGCCCCGGACCGCCTCAGATGATTCGGCTTCTGGGGATAGAAAGGGAAGGTCGGTCTCGCCCTCGGAGCTGACGGCCCACTAGGATATTCCACGTGTGAATGGGGAGCAGGTGCCCGACGGGAGGGAAAGAACCCTTGCTGGGGGCTAGCCAGGACTGGTCAGTGGGGGGTTTGTGGCTCCTCCTCATGTAGAATTAAGTGCTGGAGGGGCAGAGGGCGGGGAGACACAGGGGGGCTGAACTGGACCGAGGAGAGGAAGATTTGGAGAAGGCAGGGGGTGCAGCAGATCCAAAGCTGGAGGCGCAGTTTGGGGAGGGAGAAAGAGGTCCTTTCTATGAGTGTGGGGGGGAACTGGGAGCTAGGGAAATGAAGGTTCAAGGAAAAGGGGGGCAAGACTTACAGGAACTGCTTCTCTGCTGAAGGGAAGCCTAGGAATGAGTGTAACTTTACTCCCCCCACTGCCCCTTGACCTAACGCATCACCCCAGGTTTTGTCGTCTTCTGAGACACTTATTTTTGGAAGAGTCTGAATGCTCTTGGAGAGGGTTTCCCCTTGCAATCTGGCAGCTGGCGGCCGCCTTCACAACTAACCTTGCAATTTGATCTCCTCAGATTATTAAGGAAACACTGGGCATGCCCACTGGAATAACATCGAAATCCCATACTTGAATATGTTTTCTAAAACCTTAACGAATTCAGGGGAACGAAAATAGAATCGGCACTAGCGATGAAATCCAATTGTCTAGATTCTAGAGCTAGGAAAGTCATGGCATGCAGATGCTCATTACTTCGCTGATTCTTCATAGAATGTATAAGCTTATGAATATTCTTGTCTGAAGTTTCAATGTTAGCTGCTGATATTGCACAAAGGTATTTTTGGCCCGTTAAAGCTTATTTTCATATATTAAATAAATTTTATTATGACTCAGGTTTGTATATATGTGTATATACACACACACATATATGGGTGTTTTCTTTTATGTTGCTGCATTTATCTTGTGCAGTTAAGATCACGGGGATTAGCGATGGCCCTCGGTGAACGGCCCGGTAGGAACCGATGAATTATGACAAAGGGACATGGACATTTTCCTTCCCATCCAGCCCATCGAGCTTCATAATCTCTACTTAGGCAGGAAAGCTGGAATGGTTTTTACTGTTATTTAATGGGAAGCCCTTGGGTCAAGCAGGAAAACCCATCCCTTGAAGACAACTTTCCCATAATGGGACGAATGTTCTTTCCGACACCTGAACGGTTTTGCCCGCAGGGCGTGGGCACCTTCAGTAGTGAGACTGGGGAGGAGGAGCCCTTGGAAGGTGGGTCCTCCCAGCCAAGTCCTCTTCCTTGTCCACTTTACAAACCCATAGACAAATCCTCTTCCTGAGCCCCATTCCCCCTCTCTAGGAGCCTACCTTTACTGTTTAGGTTTCGGGATGCGGGGGAGACCCGAAAATCCACCCAGAAACCACATTGCAGGTGTTAGAAGAAACCACTGATTCTTCCGTGGAGACAGCTGGGGAACCAAAGGCAAACAACACTTCATCTTGATTTGTTTTTTCAGTGTGAAGGGAAACTTTTTTTCTTTAGTGATAGAAAATATTGTGAATCTTTTGAGATTCTATGTTTAGATCGCAATAACCTGCAAGGGTGAAGTTTCTGTTTCTTTTCTGCCCCCCCATCTCCCAAGGGCAAACCACCTGCATTAACAAGCCAGCATTGGGCCCAGAACTGAATCAGCCAACTAGGTTTGGCCCAATCATTGTAGGCAGCAGGACACGGGGGGACTTTCCAAATTCAGTGTTGGACAAAGGCTCACGGAGATGTCCCTCTAGCCCCTCGCCGGGCTGGCCTCCCCCTCTCTCCTATGACGAGTGAGCCCTTCAAGTGTCTTTCCCACAGCCAGAAACTGCATTTTGCAAATGGGCTGAAGAGCAGGGTGGCTAGAGCTGTGTTGGGGAGCGCTGCTCCCTGGGCTGGCTTTGGCCCGGTTTCCAGCTGGCCCAGCCCAAGGCCTCTCCCGTGGCGGTGACCCTCGCAGCTGGCCGCCGCTGCAGGGGTGAGGGACGACTCCCGCTCCCGTCCTTCGGGCTGCTTTTGGTCACCCACCCGTCGCCATTTCAGTAGTCTCCACCGGCTTCTCCCGACACCCCATTCCTTCTCAGTGCATGTCATTTCACCGCACAGACTCCAGTCGGACACTCCCCTCGTAAAGCTTTTACTGACCAGTTCCCCCAAAGCCCAAGAGGCCGGATCTTTATCAATCGGGGCCTTTTCGGTCTCTTGGCTTTACACGGGTGGCTTTACCTAGCCAATGTGCGAGAAAAACAACTCAACAGTTTTCTACTTGGGAGTAAGTACTGTAGCCAATTCAAAACAAATAGCTTACTTTAATATAAAGATTTTACCATTTTATAAAGTTATTTGAGGACATGTTTAATTATGATGGAAACGGCTGTATTGTAACTAATATTTTGAGATAATTGTGATTTTGAGCTTAAATTATATATAAATACTTGTCATTTTTGTATGTGTTACAGATTGCTATATTAAAACTGTACTTTTCAGTTGAACTCCATCTTGTAAATAAAGCTGGATGAAGAACTATTTATTACTTTATTAACATAAGTGTGAATGTACTGAATGTTTTTTTGCAGTTATTACACACTGAACTTAAGAACTGCTTCATTTTATGTGCAAAAAGGTCCTTTAAAACTCAGTTTTAAATGGCCAGATTGGACGATCTCACCGATCTTGTTCATTTGCACACGCAACTTATTTCCTTCCAGTTGGCCTCTGTATTGACACTACTTGGCGAGGGTGTACATTGTGATTATAATGCATTCTGAAGATGCTTTCTGTACATAGACAAAACACAGGGACTCACACAATGCTGTGCGGTATACGGCAGAGCCTTTTTTTGGCTTTGGTGTACTCAACTTTTTCAGTATTTAAAAAAAAAAAGTGTTTTGAATAACATAAAAGTCTCTAAGTCTCTTTATTGTACAAATAATAAAATTTCACCTTATTGTAAAGTGTCTTTTGTTTAATATAACAACAAGTATGAACAGTCATGTTTCCCCTTAGTAAGATCAACACAAACTTGTATTGGAAAAATGCCTCATCCATAACTATTTTCATCTTCATTAACTTTTTTCTCAAAATGTGATTCTGAAATCTCCCCAAATGAGATCCTTCTGAAATCTCCCCACATGAGATCCTTCTGAAATCTCCCCAATGAGATCCTTATGAAATCTCCCCAAATGAGATCTTTCTGAAATCTCCCCAAATGAGATCCTTCTGAAATCTCCCCACATGAGATCCTTCTGAAATCTCCCTACATGAGATCCTTCTGAAATCTCCCCAAATGAGATCCTTCTGAAATCTCCCCAAATGAGATCCTATTTTCAATGTCATAAGCTAATGACATCTTTTTAAATTCAGCTTCCTTAAATCTAGTTCTTTTGCAGAAGGTATTCTGTAATAATCCAGTTAATTAGGGACCTAATTCCACCAACAAGTTTAATGTCAGTAAGATGTCCAAGGCTGCGAGGCGGAGGGCCACTCTCTCAGAGCGTACGTCCACAATCAGACCCTCCACGTGCAGCCTTTTAGCTTCTCAGACTTTCTGTGTCACAGATTGCCCGGAAGGGGCCAAATCTGACTATGGTACAAAGGAGGGCCAAACAGGAGAGATGGGACCAAAGCACTTTAATTTGCAGGGGCAGCACACAACAGCTTTAATGGTGAGAGGCCAAAGGCCAAACCACCTTCACCAACAGCTCTTTCCTCAGGGGATAGAAACGTGTTTCATCTTCGGCAAATGCTTTAATCAAAGGGAATGATACCCAACAGGGAAAAATGGATTCTCAGCATCTGAAAATAAATGCTGCAGAGAGAATTCTTTTTTAAAATCACACCAAAATGAAAATCAAACGAAATCTTCTCCTGGAGGTTCACGGTTGTCCTTCCAGCCCAATGTTGGAGGGTTACTGAGCTACAGCAGCACCAGAATCTTGAAACTTGACATCATAAATACTCAGTATTATAATATATAGTATGTAGTAGAGCAACAAATGTTGCTATAACTTTCCCCACATAAGGAAAGGTGGCAAAGTGCTCTCACATATAAATATTCAAACATACACAAAAGCATATGTAATAAAACAAAAAAATGTTAAAAAAAACCCAAAAAAACAACCCCCCAAACCATCATTTATCTTTTACAAAAATGTTTTGTCATGATTAAAAAAAAAAAAAAAAACTTTAAAAAGAATGATTCTTCAGTCACAGAAAGTACTATCCCTTTGTAAAATTTCAAAACTAGAGAATGAATGCAGAAACACACGGAAATCTATAATAATCACTATAAAGTTTTTATACATTATTTTCAATGTAAAAAGAATATTTAGTGATGATAAGATTGTAGAGCCAGTTTTGTGCCCCAGATAAATCGCAGCAATGCTGTGACGTAGTGCTTGAGGAAGCCTTCGGGAGTCAATCGGGTGCGCTCCCCTGCCCTTCGAAGCTCGCGGGGCCACTGGCGGCTGGGGGGACAAAACCCCCATTAAGTAGGAATCCGGTCTCTCAGATACTCCAGGACGGCCTCTGTGCCTTTGGCTAAAATGGCTGCTCGAGGGATGCGGAATGGGTTCCCCTCCAACAGAAGAGCCCTGGAGGAAGAGGAGAAACCGGGGGTCCGTCACTCTCCGTGAGATGGCTCTTCCTCTCTAAAATCCAGATCAAAACTTTTAACAAGAAACAGGCCCTGATTTGAAAACAGACCCCTGACCAGAACCCAACTAGACAGACTGCCTCCGGCCATGTTACAGGGGGACAGGCGCGGGCGTGCACACAACACACACACACCTTCTCACTACACACTCATACACACAATCACACACTTACATTTTCACACTTACACTATCACACACATTGAGTAGGCAAAGCTATAAAAACCTGCGACAGCCAATCAGAAGGGTCAGGATTATTCAAGGGGGAAAATGTCTGACTCTAGACTTTCTTTTCATTGACTTGGTTCTGGGAAGTCCATGTGGGCAGATCTAAGAGACCCGTCATCTGGGCTGGGCTTCCCCGCCCCTAGGGAAGGCCCTTGCATGGACACGTCCTGGTGTTTGCCGCCCCGGACCGGGGGCTCACAGGCTCACCTGGGCTTCCCTAGAGATTCTCAGCATGAGAGGAAGCGCGTCCCCAGCCTGACACTTTGGGGACGTCCTGACTGGGCTCTGGAATGAAAGCAGGCCTGCAGAGAGCACTCTGGCCCCAGCCGCCCCTTGCCTTCAAGAAATCACTCAGAAAGCAGCCGGCGCGGATGCCCATTGAGCCAGACTGCCCCAGAGCGAGCGCGCCTTACCTCAGACTCACACAGTTACCCAGCTCCGGGGGGATGTGGAGGAGGTCATTGTTCTGAAGGTCCAGCGTGGACAGCTTGTCCATCTGCTTTAGCTGCAGGGGGTCCACAGACCCAACCTGATTGTTACTGAGAAGGATGGTTTCAAGAGACCGGACCCGATAGAGAACGCTGGGGAAGGTTTTGAACCTGGGAAGAAAGGGACCACAAGAATGCTTAAGATGGACGTCCGCAATGAGGAGACGTCATCCTGAAACCGAAAAACACTTTGCTTCAAAAGCGCTTTTATTTTGCCTTAATAAAATGAGCAAGAATTCATTTCCCAGTGTTTAATATCTATCAGGAAGAGGGGAGGAGCTGGCACATAAAGACAAAACGGCAGGAGCCCCCCGCCCGGGAATGGGGTGTCCACCCAGGGAGGGGCTACAGAAGTGGACACGGGCACAGAAACCTATGGGGCACTAGCAGTGGGGCCGCTGGGGACGGGGACAAAAGCTGGTACAGGGGACAAGGATTCTGAACCTTCTCTGGGCAGTGGATTACAAAGGGAATGAATCCTACTAAGAGACCCTAGTCCAGTGCTAAGAAAACCCACGTCCGCAGACCCTGAGGCTGAAGGATGGCCTCTATAAGGGAAGGGAGCTCAGGACCAGGGGTGAGAGGCTCAGGAGGAGGCCGGGAGGGAGGACACAGGGAGAAGGTCCAGAGACGGGGGGGAGGCTAAACGCCGACACCCTGTGGCCCCCTGTCCCCCCAACGGAAACGGTGTGTGCGCAGGCTGGCCGTGCAGCTATACGCCGTCTCCAGAGGAGTCTGTGAACCGGGACAGGCAAACGCCATTTCATTTTCATTAACACTTTACTGAAATTTAACTACTGACTCCCTTAATCATTATTATTTTTTAAAACATCATTCTGAGAAGCGGTCCATAGGTCTCACCAAACTGTCCGGGGGAGGGGGGGAGGGAGTCTACTCTTTCCTATATGTCTATGTGCTGTCTCCCCTTATCATGCAATTAATCAGACATTTAACAAGCAGCTACCAAGAACCACTGGTATCTCTACTGTACTAGACAACGGCAAAATGTCAAAGAAAAAAGGAAGGGAAAAAAAGCAAAGGACAGAAGAGAGAAAGAAGGGGGAAGGGAGGGAGGGGGAGAAAAAAAAGGAAAGGAAGGAGAGGAGGGCTGGAGGTAAGGAGGGATGGAAGGAAGAATGAAGGGGAAGAAGGGAGGGAGGGAGCTGGAAAGTAGCCATTACCAGATGCCTACTATGTGCCAGGCACTGAGCCGAGCACGTTACAGAGGTGACCTCGTTCGACTCTGACAGCCCTGGGCAGTAGGTGCAAGCCGGTGGCTTGCTCAGGGTCGCAGGGCCGGGGGTCTCAGAGGCCTCTGCAAAGACAGAAGGATGCTCCTGGGGGGCATCAAGCTGCTTGCCTGGATGGTCTTCTGGCTTATTCGGTCGTCACAAAGTGCTTGGTAAGCCCTTCCTGCACTCCCTGGCCGCTCCCAGGGACACAAACCCAGAACACTGTGGCTGGAGCCGGAGGCCACTTTAGAGCTCAGCCAGCGAAATCTACCCATCTGGAAGATGTATAAACTGATCCCAGAGGGAGGATGACCTGCCCGAGGCCCCGGACTGGTAAGACATGGCATTCTGCCTGTTCTCCTTCCATGACTCCATGCTACCTCTCTTTGCAGAAAAGCAAACGGAAATAACATCAGTGTCTCAAGGGAACCCAGGGACACAGGTGTTGTGGAACTCAAGGAGGAGAAAGAGATCACTGTGGGCAGAGAGGGCTCGGACAGGGAGGGGAAGGAGCTTCTCTTCTGGCCCCTCAATACCCTTCAAGGCCCAGCTCCGGTCCCCCCACTTCACGAAGCCTTCCCAGATCCCAAGAACTCGTCCCTCTGATCAGGGGAGACCTCCCACTGCCTGGAGGAGCGATTAGATGAAATGGTTCGATAAGGCACAGAATAGAGAGGGATACCTGTCTAATGGGAGTGTTTACCAACAAGAGGGCAGGAGGGAAAGTCAGAAAAGCGAGCTGGAGACAGACCCCTTGGGCCTTCAAGGCCAAGTTAAATAATGAAGGGAGCTCATGACAGAACCAGATGCATGGAGCATCTGGACAGCCATCCCCCAGAACAAACCTGGCCACATAAGCAGCCACGTGTATACCTGTGGTACACCCCACAGGCAGTCATGTACACCTGTGGTATATACACCACAGGCAATCGTGTACGCTCTCCGGGCTTGAGGTGGCTGAGACAATCACGTGACCCCCTCCCCACCTGCCCTAGTGCAGTTCCCAGCAGGGAGCTCCCGACACGAACAAATCAAAAAAAGAGCATTTGTGAGATTATAACAGGAAGACATTGGCAACAAGGAGGAGCCAGTTAGTCCAGGCTCCAGATGATAATTACTGGGAGTTAAAGTTACAGACTGAGGTAAATTAAATGAAGGAAGAACTGATTCTATACAAAAGCACAGAGAGAAGGAACAATAAGACACTCAAAGCCATTTTGGAGCTGAGGGACTTGGAAGAGAGGGGGGCTGGTTTGGGAAAACACAGATTATTCAACAAAATATTGAAAATATCAAACAGCTCCAGATTATGTTTAACTAAAAGAGTTTTAGGGTCAGAGAGAAAAAGAAGGATGGGGTCAAGATGGGAAAAACAGAGAGAGAAAGAGATAAGGAAAAAGGAAGAAAGATACAGGAAAGGAAAAGCCCCGAAAGACAGGAGGGAGGAGGTAACAAAACCCCAAGCACCTCAGTGCCCAGCCCCAGCCTTTGCTTAGAGGGGGAGCTCCCCAGTTCCTTAGCAGTTATGACCAGTGTCTTGCTAAATGCTAAGCGGCCGCTGCCCCCTTCCTACTCCTCTTCTTGCTCTCCACTCTTTAGCCTTCGGAAAGGAGCAGCCCCCAGCCCAGAGCCAGCGTGCCATCCCGAAAAACCAGGGCCCCCAAGAGCCTCCTCTGCAGAGGCCGCAGATCAGCCCTCGGCCCTGTGTCGATGGAGAGAGATCCCACAATGAGGGCCAGCGTTTGAAAAAAGAATATGGAAAATACTGAAACTTCTCAATCTTTAAGCCTTAAGGAATCTGTGCTTTCTGGGTAGAACAACAGAATGAAAGTAAAATGACACGTGCGCTTTTAAAAACCAGCCCCAAGAAATACAATGCTGACGACTTGACTGCTTTCGAGGGTACTGAAACCGAAAAAGCGGTCTTATTTTTAACAAGTGTGAAGAGGACTTTAAGAAATCCTGCCAGGTATCGGTTATGGCCATGATGTCCCAGTTGAGGGAAGAAAAGGAAGCAGCTTTTATAAAACACCCACTATGTGCTAGGCGCCTGGCTAAGTACCGTACAGCTGTCACCCTCGGAATCTAGCAACAACCTTGCCAAGCAGGTGCTGTAGGATCTCTAGCTGACAGTTGAGGAAACTAAGACAGATCAATCATGTGATTAGCTCACAGCTAATTGAAGTTAGCTCCTCTTAACTCCAGGCCCCATGCCTTGTATTTTTTTTTCCTTTTTTTTTTTAATTAATTTTTATAATTATAACATTTTCTTTGATAGTACATATGCATAGGTAATTTTTTTTTACAACATTATCCCTTATACTCCCTTCTGTTCTGAATTTTCCCCCTCCTTCCCTGCACCTCCTCCCCTAGATATGCCTCGTATTTTTAAAGAGAGGAAAGAGATCATTCGAGTGCTGGCCCCGAGGATTTCTGGGAGACTGAGAGCGACAAGGAGCTGTGGAGGGGGCCACCTGTGGGGTCATCCCAGGGAGGCTCCTCAAGTGTTTCTGAGCTGCTCCTGGGTCAGAGGGAGAACAGAGCAGAGCCTGTTGTGACCTGGGAACTTGGAGCTGGTGTCTGAATGGAGACTCACCTGTTAAAGGAAAGATTGATAGTTTGCAGTTTAATCAAGGCTTCCATCTCTTCAGGCAAGGAGGTCAAAAGATTATTCCTGTGGGGAGGAAGATGGGGAGGGGAAGGGATAAGGTGGGGAAAAAGAGCAGGAGAGGGGAAAAGGGGGAGGGGGGGAGATTTAATTACTTTTACAGTTTAAACCGTTGCAACAGAAAAAGGAAGCACATGGGCTAGTCGGCCCTCCCTGACCAGACCTCGTTACCACGTGGGCAGCCAGACCAAGTAGGAGCGGACCGTAACTGCGCAGTGAGGTGGGTACCTCCTCACGCAGCCCGTGGGTCCTGAGGTGCCTTCGCCTTGGCCACCTTTGACAACCTGTGGCTGAACAAGGTAAGAGGAGCAAGTCCAGGGCAGCCCCGCCTCCTTCCGAGGTCACTCAGAGCTTCCTCTTTCAGCTACTAAGGAAGTTCCCTCACTAGCCGATTGTCAAAGTTCCTCAGGCCGCCTGCCCAGGTCTAGCAAAAAGCCGACTGGTTTATAAGCTCAGCTCAGCTCTCCTTCCCCTGGCTGCAGCCAGGCACCCACATTTAATGCATGCTTCATTGACAAAGCCCCACAATCCCTGGCGAGAGCTCCCAGGGCAGGCGGGACCACGCTCCTAACGCTCCCTACCTGATATCCAGGTGGGCCAGCTTCTGAAGCGCACCCAGCTCGGCAGAAACGCAGGAAAGCTTGTTAAAGCCAAGATTGATGTCGCAGACAGCTTTCAGCTCCATCATCCTGAAACACAAGACCCAGCCGGGGCAGTTTTGGAAGTCGAAGGCTGCCAGCGTTTCACGCGGGAATTTCAGCTAATTTTAACACGTGCAACATTTCTACTTCCCCCAAATATTCAAACAACTCTTTTTTTTTTTTTTAAATCAAAAACAAAAAATGTCACCCTAGACTTAAAAGTGCCCAGTCATCATGGAGAGTTGGAATCCAGCCTCAGACACTTCTCAGTCAGCCTTGGTCACCTCACCCAGAAAATGGCCGCATCCCGCCATCACCCTGAAATCTCTAATCAATTCTTTCCTCTTCTTGGCTTTGACAACAATATTCCTTTCCTGTCAAAAGAACTATTTAGCTTCTAAAAATCTTTCAAATGAATGTTCTCTCTGGGTGGCAGCGGCAGCGTTTCACTTCAGGCTCCAGGATACCACCTGCCGGCTCCCCCTGCTCACTTCCCTGGCTCAGTGTCGGAGACCTGTCCCCCCTCAGCTCTCTCAGCTGACTCTCCTCTCCTCCCAAAGCTGCCTTTATGAAGAGGACTCACAACTCCCTGAAGTTCCCAGACAGCTCAGTTGGGTTTCAACCCCACGAGCATCATGGCCCCCAAACATTTACTTCTCAGCTTCCTTTGGTGTGCTGTCTCTCCCATTAATTGTAAACTCCCTTCGGGCAAGGCCTAACTTCTGTCCCCTCACAGCTGTATTTGTTTATTGATCGCCTGACTGATTGATAAATAGTCTGGTACCAGAATCCAACATGGTATCAGCCCCAGTGCCCTCTGAAAATGGAAGTGGGAGGCAAATTAAATTTGTTTCAATTCTTCTCAATGTCAGATCTCTGCACTACAGCAACATGGCTGACCTTGACAATCAGGGGTCATGCTGGTACTCTGGCCGTCTGAACATCGAGTTACATTTATTATCACCAGTGAAAACTGAATGAGTACCATTGAGGGTGCAGTATTGCATGTAGGAAATCTGGAAATGAAGATGAATTTTCCAGGGATAAAAACAGGAACAAGGATCTATTCCAGACTATTGCCATGTATTTGACATTTTACAGAACCAATGGGAATGGGGATATTGCCCAGGGATTTTACATCGACTATTAAAACCAAATAATTTCTGACAATGCATTTTGTTGAAAAAAAGGAATTAAAGTATTTAGTGAATAATTGCAATAACCATTTTAAAGGTAAAATGTGTGAAAAATAAATGGCTTCTCCCAAGAATCCTTAAGTCTTATGAAAAATACTTGCTCCCATTTCTTGTCAAAACTTAATAAGCAACCAAATCCCACTTACAAGGGATGACTAAGGGCTTAGGCCTGTTTTGCAGGCCTTGTGCTAAGCTCTGCAAATACAAAGGAAGGCCAGAAGTCAGGCCAACATGGGAGAGGATGACCAGTCATCCTTGTGGCCCCAGTCCCACATGTGTTCTGGCCAAATACCCAATACCCACAATGGAAATGACCTTGGTCACCCAAGCCCTACCTTTTGGGTATTTCATTTAGATGATTCTTACTGAAGTTTACAGAAGTGATAATGTTGCTTCCTACAGCATCAAATACTTCATCAGGAATCAATGTTTTCTGTTTGTCACTGAAAAAATAAAAAGCAAGATCATTCTACTTCTGAGCCTGTCAGTCGCCAAACCCCCCTGAGCCACTGTTATTCAGTCTGGATTAATAAACTCTTGGGGTCCTAGTCCCTGCAGATAGCTGGCTCCTCGCAGGTAGCTTCTGTCCTCCTGGAGCTTACGAGGAGAGAATGGCAAACATGCATGAACAACAGATGCAAAAGAACAACATCTGCTAAGAAAAGCCAACGGACTGATGCTAAATGACGTCACCCTGACTGGGAGGTTCTGGGAAGGCTTTCTGGAAGAGGTGGTATTCTGGCTGGATTTTCCAGAGCGAGTAGGACTCTATGTGGGTAAAATGAGGTGAAAGAAGAGGGACCTTTGGCTCCTATTGCCCCCTTCCCCATCAAGCAGACAATAAAGCTTCTCTTCAACATGATATAGAAACTCCCAAACTGCCATAATCCCTCCAAAGCCCAGCTCAGGAGCTGCCTCCTACCCCATTCCCCACTAGTTTAAGGGTCTCTTCCTCTCAAAATTCCTTTATTACTCTGCATAATGATTTACCTTTACTCACTTCCAGACATGTCATATCCCCTTCACCCCACTACTCTTTTTGAAGGGACTATTCATTTTTGTTTTTATGCCCCCCCAGTGTCTTTCATAAAGAGGGCCCTTAAGGAGTAACAATTATACATTGATTGTGTCCTGTGTACAAAGAATTCGATTCTAGAAGAGATATGATAGCTTCTGCCCTCACTGGGGGAATATTACAATAAAGAAGAATGCAGGAAAAGAGCAAAAAGGCTAAAAAGGTGTGGGAAGTCAGAGGGAGGAGGTCCTAACCAAAGCGGGATTAGAGAAGGGAAGCCGTCTGGGAGGATAAGCTGCAGAACCCAGGCTCTCACATGCTTTAACAGTTCCTACCAAACTGGAAAGGCAAAGGCTCGCTGGCAGGTTAAGCCTGGGGATGCTTGTCGCAAACACGGCTGCGGGCTGACCTCCTGGCCACAACTACTCCCCAAATCCAGTGTGGGGGGAACCCAAGACAGGCTGGACTGGATTGGAGGAAATAGTGAAACAAAGTCCGCAAACTTGCCCCTGCTGATGAGTCCTGCGCTCGGCCTCTTTTCTCTGATACCTGAGCTCCTGTGTCACTCTGTGAGAGCTATTATGGCCAAGATGGAAGACACACTGCTTAAAAAGCTGTGCATTAGAGAAGAAATTAGGAGCCTAAAGACACAGGACAAGCTCCTCGAGAGCCTCCTTCTGTGCTCCTGGACCTCGGCACTGAGCCTGGGACACAGCAGGTGCTTCATTAATGCTTTGTGCTCGACTGAGCGTAAGTGGTGAATAAACTCCTAACCAGTAGGCCTCAGACAGCGGCTCCCAGGCCCTATTCCCAGCTGTGCTCAGAGAGAAACTCCCGGTCACTTCCACTTGAGGCGATTCAAAACCTAATGTACCAAGCTAAGCTCATGAAAGGCTTGTTCACAAATACATAAACATAAAATACATGCAGCAGATAAATAGGTGGGTAGGCCACACACGTGTCTGCAGTGCATGCACCCAGATACAGCTGATACAAAGCAAGATGTCTACAAGGTGGGCTTGATCTTGGACAAGGAAGCCAGAAAGGCTGTTAAGTGAGACCAGAAGTAGAAGAAAATGAAAAGGCTTTTCTCAAGAGGCCTGGGCCTGGGCCACACCAGGGATATCAAAGGGCACAGCCTTCCATCAAAGATGAGGAGACGGGTCTGAGGAGGTCAGCCGAACCACCAAGGTTGGACGCTGACACAGGCCAGTGGGGCCTGGAATTTGAACCCAGGTCTCCTGGTGGGAAAGGCTGGGTTTTTTTCCCACTGAAATGCTTTGTATAGATTGCCTTTATACTATTTGTGTCAAAAGAACTAGCAGGAGTTGTTTGGAGGAAAATAGTCACTTAATAAGATTAATTCGTCCATAAAAAAGAAATAGGTGGCAGATTAAGAGCCTGAGGGACTCAAGACCACGGCATATAAGAAATGGCTGAAGAATGAGTAGTCCTAAACATAGCAGTCTCCGAGAGCAGACACAAGACCACTCTGGCTGATGAGAACCATCCACAAGGGAAGCGGCTGCCGGGGGACTCGCTTCAGGTACAAGCTGGATAAAGGTCCTTCTGCCATTCTTAGGCAAAGCTGGGCTCGCCCCCTTTCAACCATGAAATGCTGGATGTGTCAAAAATCCTTAAAGAGCCTTAGGATCTCTGTGATCACACTGCACCTAAATAACGCATATATTTCTCCAACTTATACTCTAGGATGGGTTATTCCTGAAATGGGTTCTTGTCAACAGCACATTTTCTTCCAAGAATAAAGATTCACAAGAATCAAGATGTAGACATGAAGGAGACGTTCCAAGTCATCCCTTCTATATTTACAGAGGAGACTGGCTTGGAGAGCTGTCATAAGGCGGATTTGAACCCTGCTCCTCTGGCTCAGAATTCAGGGGGTTTGCCATTGTGCCTCATGGCTCTTTTTAAAATAGGTTCTTATCCAACCAATTAAGAAAAAGTAAAGTACGGAATGTTACCCAGCTCAGCATGAAACCAGAGGAGATGTCTCATGTCCTGATCTTTGCCTCCGTTATCTCTTGGAATCTATCCCGGGGACCATTTCCCAAAGCGACTCTGACAGGGACGCCCCGCAGCCTACCTGTAGTCTAAGAGCTTCAGTGCCGTGATGGTGTGCGCGTTGACTCTGGCCTGACTTGGCAGGGTCATGGCTGTCTCAATGGACGCCTCGTTTTGGTTTGCTGAGTCATCTGGGAAGAAAAATGTCATAGGGCCACACAAATAGAGGTTAATAAAGTAAATGTCATAAAAACATTATTACTCACAGATAAAATCAGGGCACGAGCTTGCCACAGCCTGGGGATATCTTTTTGTTTAGATAGTTTATCAGCAACGCCTCAGGAACTTCTGCCAACAGAACCCAATGTTCTGGCACCAAAAGAAGGCGGTCAAAGGGCTACGAGCAATATCAATCCAAAACCTTGCAATCAATGTTATTTTAGGAGATCTATGGGAAAAATGCTCAAGGAATAATCAATTTCCTAGGAAAAATAATGGTAATATGCCTTTCCTCATGTTAAATAATATGGTGCTTTTTAAAGAACCTGTTGCCTAAAGATATAATGCTATTCCCAACTCAAGCACTGAGCAGATTACAATGAATTTGGTTTACTGCCACCCATGTTTCATGTCGGACATCTCTGACCTGATCTAGAGTTTGGTCACGTGACACACGAGGGACTGTTTCCTAAGCGACAACTGTTAGAATTTAGGGACGCTGACTCCCCCTAACCCCAACCAAACACACAGTCACAGTCTGGGAGGCCAGTCACTAATCCCTATGGAGACTGGAACATTGCCCCACCATGGGACAAAGAATCTTAGAGGTTAAAGACTCTAAGTCTACGTAAGCCAAATCTATCTAAAAAATGAAAATTAATTCTTCCTAAAAATAGAAAGGAGTGCTAGAGTGATTCTAAAAAAATACAACTATGCAGGGAGAGATAAAAAGGAAAAATCATCTCATACAAATGAGGCATAAAGGGAAGAACTGGATCAGAGGGTTAGTGGGGAGGACAAATAGTGCTGGAACCTTACTCTCCAATAATGGGAGAGACCGAAACATACTTTCTGTGTAGGCATGTAAGGCTCTATATAAGTCTTCTTATATAGACTGTAAAAGTCTTTTAAATTCAGAAAGAAATAAGAGGGACAGACAGAAGAGGGGAGAGGATAAGGGAGAGACACTTAGAAGGTTAAGGAGCGGGTAGAAGTAAAACAGGGTGAAAAGGTATAGGGTAAATAAACGTGAGAAGGATGTGAGGAAAAATGAAGGAAAGTACACAAGTAAATGCACCTTTGAATATGAATGAGATGATGGCAGAAATAGATGGGAGATTTCTGAGTTTGATAATACATGTTGCTTTCAATTTTTTATAAGTTTTTTGTGTGGGAATCAATAAGCAGTAAATGATTTACTCAGGATCACAAGGCTAGGGTCAAGTATCCAGGACTGATTCTGGGGCCAGGGCTTTAAATCTTGCACCACCACCCGCCCCTGTTTTCACATTATAAAGAATCAAACACATTTGGGTTCAAGAGCAGTAGGGCCCTGGCCTGAGCATCATCCTGGCAAAGATGGCTGTGCTCTGTATGGATGGGCAATTTCTGTATATTCTGGGCCTTTACCTTCCTCCTTTCTTGTGACTGAATCACATCTTTTTGTATCCTTTTTGCTGCCTTCCTTCATGGCCCCACTTGCACAGGAGTCTCCTCACAAGTTCAGTTAATTTTTGTTGAGTTTCGTTTAGTTAGCATCTTAACAAACATTTCAGGAGGTGGAGAGGAGACAGGTCTTTGTCTGCACTCCCCCAATGTTCTCCCAGCATCTGAATGGGTTTTAGAGTCACAGAACCCACAAATATTTGGAGTGTAATAAATTTCCAGCAGAGGATGTTTTGGAAGAACTTCAGGAAAGGTCAGTCTCAATTGGACAGGGAGGGAAGGTAGGCCAGCTCAGGGAGGCTCTGAGCCAGAATACAGCAGCCCTGGCTCCTCAGTCCTTGTATCTAGGATATACTATAAGATATTTAATATGTATGGGAACTGCCTGCCATCTAGGGGAGGGGGTGGAGGGAAGAAGGGGAAAATTCAGAACAGAAGGGAGTACATGGGATAATGCTGTAAAAAATTACCCATGCATATTTACTGTCAAAAAATGTTATAATTATAAAATTAATTTAAAAATTTTTTTTTAAAGTAGAAGGGGAAAGGGGAAAGGGGAAAGGAAAGGGGGATGCTAATAGAAAGGGCTATGTTTGTAGGAAGAAAACAGGACCTAGAATCAGCAAGAACTAGGGCTACAGGAAATAAGTTTATAGAAAACTTGATGGGAAATCCAACTTAACTCAAACTCCCCAAAGAGAGTAAAGAATGAAACTAGAATGACACACAACTGATGAAATATGAGAAAGAACAGTCCAGATTTTGGTAAATTAATAATTATCCTCTCCATCAGTGAGTGGCACATTGGATTTTTGAATGATTATCCCTGAAGAAATGTCACAAAAGAAGAGCCAATGAGAAGAGTACATTCGACTGAATATCCCCAGAGAAGGCTACCAGTAGGGCGCTGGCCTGAGCATCATCCTGGCAAAGATGGCTGTGCTCTGTATGGATGGGCAATTTCTGTATATTCTGGGCCTTTACCCAGACGCTTCACTATCCCAAAAGGAAGAATGAGCAAGAAAACACTCTCCACCTCCACCACATTTTTATGAGAATAAAGTCTTCCCAAATGATACTCTAAAGCACACTACCTCTCTTTAGACAAACATCTAGGGGAATGTGAGATGAACTGATGGACTACCTTTGGAAAATTGAAGCCATTCGAAACACTGCACAAACTTTTCCAAAGCATCCTTTTTTCCCTCTGAAAACAATTCTATCCTTCCAGGGATCCTCTTTGAACACCATGAAGGAAAATGGAGGGAAGGGAATAGTCTGGGACACACCATCAAACATGAACAATGCAGGGATACATCTAACAAATGTACTCCTGGAATAGGAGGTGACCCTGCCATGAAGCAAGAACGGGATCAGAGAGCAACAACCAATGGGAGTTCAAAAGTCCAGAAGAAAGATGCCAGCCCAATGGCTGACCTTCCTGTATGGAATCCTGGGAACCAGGGCAAGAACCACAGACAACAGACAAGGTGCCCGTTAAAGCCTGGCACTTTGTTTGGTTTCTCTGCTCCATAGCTGACTACTATATTCCCCCAATTTTCTAGAGTCAATTTTTACTGTAATTTTAAAAAAACGAATTGCATTTTTGCTTCAGCTAGGAACTAGATGCTTCTCGGCTCTACCCCATGGCTACTCTTCATCTGAATGCCATGCCATTAATTTCTATTAAAATAAATTTCTAAGAAATGCTATTTTTACCCAAGTCCCTCCATAGCATCCCCACTTCTGGAACGGCCAAGAAGACATCTAAGGGATCAATCGTTTGCTTTTGCTTCCAACCCACCCACCAGTGCCTATGACTGAATGCCAGCCCTTTGTCCCTTTTCATATCTCTTTTTCCTTCCTTGTTGAAGGTTCTTAGTTGAATCTGAACTAAGAAAAGTGGTAATGGGTTCAGCTAGGGTCAGGTGTGCTCTGTCCTCCTCCATACCTTTTCTCTCTTCACTTGCTTCCATCTTGATGAGAGAGCACTGAACCCCAGGCCCCGTGTCCCCCTTTTCACAAAGCCACAACCACTTTATCAAGATGCGGTCCTTTCCTTCCCAGGTAGTAAGGGGAAGAAGCTGTAGGAGGTACAGCTATTGTTCAGAGATGTTCGGAGGCCCCAGAAATCGCAAGATGCTTATTCGTTCCTGGGAGTGTCAGAGGCCCAACTCCTCTGCAAGACAAAAGAGATACAGGGAATATCTGAGAAGCCTGGGATTTGGACACCAGCATCTCAAGGAGAAATCTTTCCAACCAGGAAAATCAAAGGCTCTAGCCCACAGATTGAACTGGACAGAGGGGTTCTACTGGCCAGGAAGCAGCCACAGGAGAAGGGGAGGGAGACAGGGAGGGAAGGAGACTGGCATGGAGTGGGTCAGAGTTTTCTGTTGCTTTGAAGCAGCCTGGGAAATCTGAGTCCATTACTTTGCTATTGCATAAAAGAGACACCCCATGTCGGGGCTGGGCCAGATCCCCCCATCCCAGGACCTGACCACCTTTCTTGAGGTGGAAAACAAGAAAAGAGGCACAAAAAGTCATCTGACCCTTTTAAGGAGCCAAAGAAGCCAGGTCAGAATGACTCACCAGAAGGTTAGTGAGTAGAAAAGCAGACAAAGGGGTTCGAAGTCGGAGACAACATATTCAGGTCAAAAGCAAGAGGAAAAGAGGAGCAGCAGCTGCTGAAGATGGTGGAACTGGCGAGCGTCAGACCTCCACTCCAGGGCCCCAGAGCACTGGCAGCAGGGCCATCTCCGGGTCTTTGTCAGAGCACACAAAGTCAGGCTGGCCCTCACTTTAGCCTCCATCCATCCCTCCTCGTAGCAGTAGCCCAAGTGGAAGTGACTTGTTGAGCTTCAGGAGATGGGGAGACTCACCACAACATTGGCGTCACAGCAGGAGACATCCCAGCACTCCCAAGGGCCCTGACCTGGGCCAAGAGCTGGGGACCCGAGAAGAACCCCCCCAAGGCAGGTCTGTGGGGCCACAGGGAGCCAAGGCAGGAGATCTCAGAAACCGAGAAGGGCAAAGCCTGGAGGGAGGACAAGAGGGCTGCGTGTGTAGGTCCAACCACAAAAGCATGCATTAGACCTGAATGCAAGAACCCCAAAGGCAGGCATGAGGGGCTTTAAGGGGAGATGCCACAGGAAGGGGCAAAAACAGGGCTGGCCTGCAGAAGGAGATATGGTTTTATCTGTCAGACAGGGGTCATGAGAACCCCTTCCCCAGGGCTGTGGAAAGGTCACACGAGGTAATGACAAAATGCTGGAGGGAGCAGAGGAGATCCACCTTAGTCATAAGTGGGCCTTGGGCTCACGGCACCACCTCAGGGGAGGTCTCCGGAAAGCCTCCCTTTCCTGTCCCCATTTAGAAAGCCACATTATGGAGGGCCAGCCCAGAGTCTTCCCCTCTCTCTCCTCAGTGCAGCTAACAGCTTTGGGGGCCAGTCTGCTCAATAAGCCTCCCCAAAACTAGCCTGCCCCAGAATCTCCATTTGCCCCACTTCCTTCTAGCTACTGGTGAGTTCTAAGAGGGCCCTTGTCTTTCCCTTTCTGAAACTCCTTTCCTCACTACCTTCTCTTGGAATTTAGCCCGCTCCTCGCAGCAAAACAAAATCTTTGCCCTTTGATCTGGTAGCCTGTGCCCATAAATTCTTTTTAGGTGACTTGCACCACTGACCCACAAAACTCAAATACACTTGGGGGTGTCATCCCATAATTCCATCATTTTGTGGAGAGCCTGACTGCACTCAGCCAACAAATAAATCTAGGAGCAGAAGAGGACTCCTCCAGAAGCAACCAGAGAAGACCGGAAGAACCCAGGATGAAGGATTAATCAGCAAGGAGCTCACACACCTGCAGGGAAGCTTGGGGGAAACAGCTAGTGGGGAGCCCTGGGGCTCGTTGGGTTCACTATCAGGACTGCAAGGGAAATGGGGGTCTGAGTCCAGCCTCTCCGGGCTGTGCTGTGGAGACCAGGTCTGGCCCCTGGGACGGGAGGAAGCAGCCCACCCGGTGAATGCAGAAGCAGTGGGACAAATTGCAGGAAGGTGAAGCTTTTGGTCTGGGGTTCTAGGCCAGAGGGGAAAAAAGTATCATTCCCCCCAACCCCTACACCAGGACTAGAGGTGATTACACTAATTCATGCTTATTTTTTTAAAAAATGGGCAAAGGAAAAAGAACCCAATCACAGAAAGTTACTGTGGAATAGGAAAGACCAGGGTTCATCTTCAGAAGAGGAGATCAAAGTAAAAAGAGCCTTTCCTACCCCAAAGAGAAATGTTAAATCATCACCTACCGAAAAAGAATTTATAGAAAAACTTTAAAAAAAATTAAATTAGCAGAGACTGAGGAAAAACAAAATAAAAATAAGAGCCATCCAAGAAAAACAAGATTATGAAAAGAAAGTCAATCAATTAGAAAAGGAGATCTAGTCTTAAAGAAGAAAATGACTCTGAAAATTAGGATTGGGAAAGGAGAAAGCAATGAAGCTATAAGAGATCAAGAAATAACAAAATAAAATATAAAGAATGAAAAAATAGAAGAGAATGAGAAACATCTTTTAAGAAAACCAATTGATCTGGAGAACAGACCAAGAAGAGAAAACAGAAGAATAACTAGACTATCTGAAATTTATGACAAAAACAAAAAACTGTCTTGAAGTAGGAAAAAAAAAACCCATTAATTATCATCTCAAAGAGATCCTATGAAGAGAAAAAATATAGGAACATCACTTCTAAGTTTCAAAAGTCCCAGATCAAAGAGAAAAATTTACATGCAACAAAAACAAAAGCTCAATTCAAATATGCTAGATCTACCATTAGAACTGTACAGCATCTATCAGCAACAACAATGAAAGTCCACAGGTCCTAGAATATTATATATCGACAAAAAAAAGTGGCCAAAAATATTATATCCAGCAAAATTAAGGATAATATTGAAAGGAAAAAAAATGGAAAATCAATGAACTCTCAGATTTTCAAACAAGCCTAAACTCAACAGAAAATTTAACATATGAAAACCAAAATCAAAGACTAAATTCAAGGGACTCAATTAGGACAAACTACTAATATTTTACATATTTTATACATGACATGTGCTTAAGACGGACATAAATTTTAAATTGGGGGGTCCAAAAGAAAAACTGGGGTACAGCTGACTATGATGTGCCTTTACACAGAAAAACAGTATAGGAAAAAAAAGTGGGACAAGGTATGTAGATTAATGCTAATGGGATAAAGAGGGAGGGAAAGGGTGAGGGGAGAAGATAAAGGAAGAATAGATGGGGGAACAGAGAGGATAAGTAATAGTAAAACAAGTTAAGGAGTATAAGATATTAACAATGATCAAGAGTAGAATTTATTAGAAAAAAAAGTAGGGGTAAGTAATCATTGATTTCAAAGTCAAACTTGATTCAATCAAAAGAGAAATTTACATTATATGTCAGTCACAGTAATATATGTGTGTGTGTGTGTGTATATATATATATATATATATATATATATATATATATATACACACACACACATATATATATATATATACACACATATGTAGGTGTCTTATGTGTTTATATAGATGTGTGTGTATGTGTATGTAGAGGTATACATAAATATATCCTTGCTTAACTGTAACCAGCTTAGGAGATATGGGGGGAAGAATAAAGTAAAAAGTGCATACCAGAGAAGAAAAGAAAAACTTCAAGGAATAACTAAGAAAAGATGGAGAAACATGCCTTCTATAATTATATATGCTTTCTTGAAATAGAAATTTTTATTATACTTTTTGAATCTCATATGTTCTGCTGAGCATATGGCAATGAATTTTTTTCTATTTTGTTTTTCTTATTTTGCATTTTTAAGTTTTAAATAAATACATTTAATTTTAAGTTAAATGACCTGAGTTCAAATCCAGCATGTGTCACTTACTAGCTAACTGAGTTTGGGAAAGTAATTCCATTTCTCCTGCAGCCCTCAGTTTCCTCATCTGTAAAATGAAGAAGTTGTACCCCTTAAAGCACCACACTTAATTCTGGTTGAATTGCTTTCTTGTAGTTTGAAGCAGTTAGAAAAATTATTATTTTGGTACCACAATTATAATCAAATAGTAATTTGAGATCTGGGCTTTTTCTCTTACCACCTCATTTAGGGTGTAGTCTGGTAGGTCAGTCAGTCTCTGAAGCCATGACTGATTAATGAAATAGCTGTAGCCCTCAACTTCCCTTCCTAGCAGGGTCCCACCCACCAGAACTTACTTGTGTTTAAAATGTCAACAGAATCTACTCTAGGTGAGTTCAGGGAAAGAAAGAAGCCCTTAGGATAATCCATTAAAATTTAAAGTGACATCTCTGGAAGGGAAGAAAAAACAAACACCCAGAGAGCAAGGATGGAGAGGAGTCTCAAGATCAAGGAATATTCTTAGAATGAGGAGCTGAAGACTCCTAATCCACCTCCTCATTAAACTAATCAAGCTTGAGTTTGACTTGTTAAGGATATTAACTTTTACATAGGTATTTACTTCAATGTCTCCAAGGAGGGTTTTTGGTTTTCCAAGAGAAATCATTGCCCATCAATTTAATGATTATTAGCTAGCCTAATTAATAAAGAGATTATTAGTTACTCAGAAATTCTGTCTCTTGAGTTTTTCATTTGTCCCTCCAAGAATCTTAAGGTGTATAAAACAAGTTTTCTTAACATATGGCCATGAATTCCGATGAAATAAGTTGCTTTTGATTGTTACATATTCTTATTTCAGTGGAGAAGTTTCAGATTCATTAAATTAAGAGTCAAAATCACCTTGTAAATCATTGTTGGGCCTTCATTTAAAGGGATCACTTTAGCTAAGAATCTTACTTATATACATCAATATAACAAACTTAAATTATATAAATCAATTAGGAAATCTAAAGTATATAAATCAATAAGGATTTAGCTAACTCCTAAACAAAATTAAATATGCTTCAAAATAATGTAAGCAAAAAATCAGCAACATCTTATAACAGCTAATCTTTCTTTAGGTTACTGATGTTTATAACCAAATATGTATGCAATGAACTAAAGATTTTTCTGAATACAGTCTTGTAGAATGAAAAGATTTGTTGTATTGATAAGGCTGACAAATAACAGATGCACAAAATCAAATATTTTTAGAATTAGAATGAACCATAGGTCAGAGGATCCTAAGTTCAACCTTTATTCATTATATAATAGGTAAAATTTACTTTTTAAAAAGAAATCAGTGCAATAAATCAACATTTGAAATGTTCTACCCAAGGAGGAAAAATATGTTCATCTCCACAGATTTTTAGAAATAATTGGAAAAGAAATAAATTAATGCTACCACCATGTTTAAAGTATGACATGTTTGTAAGGGTTACATTACATGTCAGTGAGGTTCTGTACAGGAATTAGAAATATAAATTAATCTTTAACAAAATTAATGAGCATTTTTGCAGAAAACAAGATTTTTCTTTGTTCAAAGTTAAAGCATCTTTTGATGAGATTTTTTGAATTTTATTGTTTATGGAAGAGATAACAAGTATCTTTTAATGAATCAAAATTTCCAGGATAAATTCAATATCAACCATATTTTTTTTACATCTTTAACTTATTTAGTGTACTGAAAGCAGAACATAAGAGTATTCACTCAATAATTATCAGTTTTCAATTTTTACCAATTCCGTTTTCTAACTCAAAACATGGTAAAGATGCTAGAACAAGCTAGGAAGTTTGATGGGAAAGGTGTAAATACAGGGAAAGTGGTCAAAAACCCCAAAGTTCCAGCAGGTTAAAGATCATTTTAATAAGCTTCCAATTTGGCTGATATTTTAAGTATCTTAGAAAAAAAAGGGACTTAAACATTTAAGATACTCTTAAAATGATGTAAAAGGTACTCCTCCTCCCAAAGATTAACGCACATTTTTCACAAATTTAACTAGTGGAAATCCTAACAAAGCAAACTAAAGGGAAAGATCTCTTCCCAATATATCATGGGAAATTTTATTTTGTATGAAATTACTATGTAAGTTTAGGCTATATCTAAATAATCAACACTTTATGGAAATATAAATAACCACCCGAAAGGAAGAGATGAGGCCACAGTTCTGACGGCCCAAGTATGATGGTCTACGAGTTTCCAGGAATAGTTAAAATTCCTATTATTTAAAGACGGTAGAAAAAGAAAAAAGAAAAAAGGAGTTAAAGGGAATTTGTAAATAGAAACTTGAAAAAAATTCTATCAATCTGTGATGGTGACAGCTAAGAGATGTCAGTTAGTAGAAATGCAAGTTGTTAGGTAGGGCCTATGAAGAGAACATTCATACATAGAGTTCTACTTTATGGAGACAACGATCCTCCTTCAAGATCAGATATATTGTGGAACAAAATGCCATTTTACCTCTTCTTCATGAAGTTTTCAACTTTTTCTTTTAGGTGATTTTCCTGTGACAATGAATTTCCAATTTCATAATGGAAGTTGAGTGAAAGATTAAAATTCTCCAACCAACTGCTCAGCTGGATTTAATAAACTCTGAAAACTTACCATTTTGCAAGATCAAATCAACTATGAAACTCACACTCAGCATCCCTGAGCCTGGGGGCCTCCTCTCTCTCTGACTGAAGGAGTGGGAGGTAGACACCTAGAAACTCTTCTTAGACCTTCCAACTGAGGACAGCCAAGTAATTCATCTTACCCTTTCCCACCTAGCTGCTTCCCTGGACTTCATGATCTCCAGAAATTCATCATTCTGTAAAATGACTTCAGCTTAATTCCCATCTGTTCTGATCCTTTCCCAGGCCTTGTCTACAGGTCTCTCCTATGCCTGGACATGTCTCATGCCCTTCCTTCCCTCTCCATCCCACTTTTCAGTCTCTGTGTTGTCTCCTCAAGGAGACCACAAGTTTCTACAGACTGTCTTATGCCATTCTTTGTATCGTCAGCACTTAGCTTAGTGCTTAGTACACACAGACCTTTACTATACACTCACTGACTCTGACTCTGACTCTGCTTAAATAATGTTTGCTGGAATATTTCTATCTACATAAAATAAGTGAGAACATAATGAGAAGACAGAATAGAGGAAGAGAAGAAAGGAAAAAAATAAAATAAAACAGGAAAGACAAAGCAGAGAAAAAGAAATGAGGTAGAAAAGCTAAGAAGTGAGCTGTGAACAATACCTGTTGTTTTTGCCCTTAGAAATGGTAAGAGAATCACTGGCTCTCAGAGTCTAAAAGGACCTCAGAGATAAATCTCATCCATCTGCAATATTACCTGAAGCATGAATCTTCCCAATGATCTCTAAGGTCCCTTCCAGATCTCTATCCAAAAACTTGTAATCCTTCAGTATTCCCATCACATGATCAGCCACCTTCTGCTGGAAAATCACCAGAATTGGGAAACTCACCACTCAAAACTCCTTCTACTCTTGGTTAGGTTTAATTAGAGCCAAAAAAAAATGTAGTTCCTTTGTAACTTCCACCCATTTGTCCCAGCTCTGCCTGCTCGAGCCACATAAAAAATGAATCCCTTTTCTTCATGACTCTTCAAATATTTGAAAATTGCAATCACATCCAATGCCTTCACAAGACATGGTTTTCAAGCTTCTGACCTACCCTGGTTGCCTTTTTCTCAAAGTTTGTCGATGTTTTCTCTAAATTAGGATGTGAAAGACTGGACACTATTCTCAGATGTATCTGATCTGAGCAAAGTAAAAATGAAATATTCCCCAAATTCTTGAGAACATTAGACCTGCATTTATGAGCACAGTCATTTCTGATTGTTTCATGACACCATTTACTTACAGCGACCCTATAATCTACCAAATCCTTGGGATTTCTCCATATCCAATTATTTTCTCTACATCAGATCTGCATTCTCGGAAAATCCCTGTGGCACTGTTGTAGGAAACAAACTGGGTCCAGTTAAATTTGAGGGAGAGAGCACAGTGAAGAGGTTATCACCATGAAATAAATGAAAGGGGATGAGGGCTTGAAATAGTACACACAGATAAGACTGCAACTGAAAAGATGCTGTGAAGATAGAATTGATAAAATCTGGCAAGTGATTGGTGGTGTGCAATGGAAAGCTGAAGATGGATGAGATTATGAGCCGGGCTGCCTAGGAAGGTAGTGGTACCCGCCACAGAAATTCGGAAGAAGAGGGAATTGGGGGAAAGAGAACAAGATATTTTGGACAGGCTGAGTTTAGAATGATGAAGAAAAGGCTACTTAGAAATTTGTGATAAAGAAGTAGAGCTTAGAAGGGTTGTAGCTGGATACCCGGATGGAGGAGACAACCACAGGGAGATAAACACTAAACTCAAGGGAATTGATAAAGCCACCAAAAAAATAAAAATAAAAAATGTAGACAAGACAGTGGCCAGGACAGATCCGGGGGGTGATGTAGATGATGCTCCAACAAAGAGCAGACTGATGGGGAGGAAAGAACCAAGAAAACAAAAAATCACAAAGACCCCCAGAAGAGTGTCCAGGAGCAGAGGGCATGCCAGCCATGCTCAGTGATGCCAGGAGCTTAGGGAGGAAGAGGAGGGAGAAAAGCCCATTTAAAGGATGCCTGGTAATGAGAGGAGAAGTGTAGGGGCACAAGAGTAGATTGATTTTTCTCAGAGTCTGCCTGTGAAGACAGGAAGAATCACACATTTCCTATTCCCTAAGAACCTTACAGCAAATATCATTCCCATTTTAGAGATGGGAAACTAGGAGGTGGACCAGGGAAAAGTCTTTCCTAAGGCCACACAGGGTATGATCAAAATCCAAACACTTCCTCCATGATTCCCATCCTGGCTCACATTCTACCACACCACCAGGCTGAAGCCTTACATCAAACTCATTTGTAGTTTCTTACTTTTGTCATTTAAAATAAAGCATAAGCTATACTTGTATAGAAGAAAAAAATTTATTGTGAATAAATGTCCAATGTAATTATTTCCATGATTTACACTGAAGGAAAAAAAAGGAAAACAATTACCTTTAAAACTAAATTTCATCCCTGTGATTCAAACTAAAAAAAAAAAAAAAAAAAAAGGACTCTTTCTTATCAAAATACTACAAACTGTTGTGAAATGAAAAAGATTACAAGTTTTAAAATTAACAAATTGCAAAAAAGGCCATTTAAAACTACATACCACATAAAAGGGAGACTATTATATGTAACAATGGTGGTACGTAGATCTAGATATAAAATCATGGACTCTTTATTTTTTAAAAGTTTTTCTCCAGGCATTCTGAATGTCTTCAAAGCAAAAAAACTGAGGAATACTTTCTACTAAAAGCAATATATTTGCTGCGTACTATAGCCTGGTGGATCATAAGAGCAAAGATAATGAAGCTTGCACTTGTCAGGGAGGAACAGAACAATTCTGCCTGCATTAAATCTGGGTTTTTACAATGTCACATTTTCTTTCCTCCACCTCTGCAGAAAAGATAACTAGAGATGGCTATTAATAATTTGCTGCTCAAATCTAAAATTATTCTTAATGCAGTTAAGCAGCTTGCAGGTTTGGAATAATATCCCACCTCTGCATTGCAGGCCAGATCTTACCTAAAGTGAAATAACTAGTTGAATTCTTGTCTCTACTGCATAATTTGTAGAATTTGAGAGCTGGAAGGGATCTTCGAAATCACCTTGCCAGCTTCTTCCCATCCGATACCAAGGAGAAAGAGCCAAGGCCAGAGGAGGGAAAGGCGCGGGCAGAAGAGCCCCCAAGATGCAAGCAAGCCCAGCCAGAATTGGCACCCAGGCCCAGTCTCCCACTCCATACTGCAGTGTGCCAGGCAGGCTGTGCAATCTCACCCTTTCTATGCATTTCACAGGACAGAAAACTGCTTAGAAGTACAATGACATTGTCGAATTCGAGGGTTTAATACAATATTTTAAAAATAATGATGTTGGGACATAAGCACAAGAGACCAAAATGTCCTTGTCTGGGCACATTTCCCACGATCTCATTTCTCAATGTCCCAATAGCCTAGTGGGCAGGGTCCTGTTTTAGCCTTACCTATGGAGCAAGGCAACACAGTGGCTAAAGGGCCCAAGTTCAAATCCAGCCTCGGACACTTCTGAGCTGGGTGACCCTGGCTAAGTCACTTCCCCCTTCCATCCGTAAAATGAGCAGCAGCAGGACATGGCCAAACTCCTCAGGAGAGTCCCACATGGGGCCCTAAAGAGTCAGATGGCTTGAGAAGGCCGGAGACCTGAGCCACCATAGCCACCCCTACGCCCCAGGCGTGCCATGTCCCAAGTGGCTTTGTCTGGACAAAAATAGTCCTGGACCCAAACTTAACTTGGGCTGCATCCATACAACATCAAAATAACTTGTCAATTCAGACAAAGATACGAGTGGAAAAAGTTAAAGAGGGGATTATTCCAAGAAGCCCCTGTTACACCTGCTAAGATCCCACAGGATGAAAAAAATCTCTTGAGGAAGAGGATTGGCCCTGACTGAGCAGAGACTCCTGGATGGAACACGGCTCACTAAGTATTCCTTGACTTTCACATTTTTTTTTACATGTTATGAGATGTAGCATAAATCAAAAGAGATTAAAAACGTAAACTTCTAGGAGTCTAAACATCGTCTGCAACAGAGCTTTCTTGTATCGTGGACACATTAGAGACAAACTGGTGAAGCCTAAGGATCTCTTCTCAGAATGTTTTAAATGCATGATGTGAAATTCTAAGATTACAAAGGAAACTGTCAAAATGCAGTTATAATTAAGGATCCCTGGTCTAAGATAAATAGCATATTTTCTCTAATGAAACAGGACCAGATTCTGGTTTTCCAGAGGTTTAAGTATAATTAAATATGACTAAAAGTAGCACAATTAAGTTAATTTAATTTTAAAGCTTTGGCTGCTACTTTCCTTGCATGGAAATACAGAAGGAAATAAGATGATACCTTTAATTTTGCTTCTTAGATACTTGAGGACTTCTTGGGTCCCTTTCTAAATAGAGGAGAAAACAAAATCATCACTGAAAGAGAACACTGCAGTTTTATGAAAGATCTACAGCTGAATATGAAATAAATAAAAGAGAAACAAATCCAAAATATACTTACATTTAGGAGTTCTCGTCGAATAGTTCTCAAAGGGTTTCCTTCTAAAGCCAAAAACTGCAAACGAGGAAGGTTCCCTAATGTATGGGGCAGACTATGAAAAATAAAGCAAAATAAAATCCCTTAAATATAATTCAACTACAAAAATAAAAATTCACCTAGACAGATGACAACTCACAAGATAGTAAATGGCATATTAAAGCTAAAATACCTCAAATCTGACCTATGATATTCATTCTCAAATGAAAGTTTAACTTTAAAAAAAAAAAGAAAGAAAAACTTGCTTAGTGTAGAGTGAAGTAAAAAGAATATGCTTTGGAAAAAAATAATATTGTTATTTAATATTTATTGAATTGTAAAAGAATATTTGTTTGAAAGTCAGCTTTGAATAGTATCTCACTCCTAAATGGTCATGTCTCAGGCTTAGATTGAGAACACAAAAAAAAATACCATATTCCCTCTAAATAAAAAAACATTTGTGCTAGAAGACGTATTATAATTTACATACAAAGAATTTCTCTGAGACCCCAACTCAAGATGTATTCATTTATGTAAATAAAAAGGATTCTACTCAAAAACTTATACAGAGGTGGCTAGACGGCACACCGGATAGAGTACCAGCCCTGGAGTTAGGAGCACTTGAGTTCAGACACTTAAAATTCCCTATCTGTTGGAAGATGAATGGATGTCCATCAGTTGGAGAATGGTTGGGTAAATTACGGTATATGAATGTTATGGAATATTATTGTTCTGTAAGAAATGACCAGCAGGAGGAATACAGAGAGGCCTGGAGAGACTTACATCAACTGATACTGAGTGAAATGAATAGAACCAGAAGATCGCTGTGTACTTCAACAACAATACTGTATGAGGATATATTCTGATGGAAGTGGAAATCTTCAACATAAAGAAGATCCAACTCACTTCCAGTTGATCAGTGATGGACAGAAACAACTACACCCAGAGAAGGAACACTGGGAAGTGAATGTAAATTGTTAGCACTACTGTCTATCTACCCAGGTTACTTATACCTTCGGAATCTAATACTTATTGTGCAACAAGAAAATGGGATTTACACACATATATTGTATCTAGGTTATACTGTAACATATGTAAAATATATGGGATTGCCTGTCATCAAGGGGAGGGAGTAGAGGGAGGGAGGGGGAAATCTGGAAAAATGAATACAAAGGATAATGTTATAAAAAAAAATTACTCATGCATATATATTGTCAAAAAAATTTATAAATAAAATTAAAAAAAAAATTCCCTAGTTGTGTGAACCTGCACAAGTCATTTAACCCTAATTGCTAAAAAAAAAAAAAGATTTAAATAATGCCACCATAGAGAGATAATCAGAGTATTAAACGAGCAGTTGCAGTGTAGCGGGTGACCATGGGGACACCCCCACACTTTGGCATCTGTTCTGTAGGAATAAATATCTAGAGAAAAGGTGTACCTAAGCATGTGCCAATTACCTTGCATAATGGGCTTTAGCTTGTTTGACAGTTTTATATTTTTGTTTCTAATCAGTAACTGTGATGGTTCTATGGAAGGATAGGAAGGAATCAGAGTCATAAATGACTCCCAGGAATCTTGGGAGGGGGCGAGTTTTCCTTTCTAACAGTAAAGGATGAGTTGATTTTGAACATTTTGTATGAGAGGTGGGGATATGCATAAGATGTTAATACAGAACACAGTCATTTTTTAAAAGTAAATATAGAATTGCATGAATTAAGTCACTTTCTATGCATCTGAGCAGCAGAAAATGGTGGGCTGTCCTCCTTCCTCCAGGAGGGCCCTGACATCAGGGAGGAGACGCCGCCATGTGTAAGCCAGGAGGATCTGGGTGAGTGTAATGGGTTAGGGTTTTCTTGGAGGTCTTGGGAGCAATCTTTTTATCACGAGAATAGGCAAGTGTTAAAGTCCAAAGGTCTTTGGCTTCTTGGCCTGGCGTTCAGTTAGCTTTCTCGTGGCCTTCAGAGGGGACTTGGTTTCAGTGGAGAAAATGCAGGACGACAGACCTGCCACCACAGGGTATGAGAGGGATGAATGAAATGGTCTTTCAGTCCCCCAGGAGAGCCACCAGGACCCTGACTGAAGATGGAATGAATCTCTCTTGTTGGCTCCAAGAGCTTGAGCTCCCCCCTGAGTCCTTTGTCTTCTCTGCCCTAACTCTGGCTGAGGCTCCCAGCTTATGTGCTCTATACCGAGTATAAACCAATCATTATATCACTAGGAAACCATTATTTGTTGTAAGATTAAATCAATCATATTGAACCAAGCTTAAGTAGATAACCATTGTCTCATCAATTCCACTTGGTTAGAACCTTGTAAGAATCCTTGTTTCAGAATTCTGGCCCATAACTGGTGAGGGCGGTCTGGGCAGGGCGCTTCAAAATCTGTGCCCAAGCACTGGCGGCTGGCAAGCTACTTGGGAGTAGGGTACCTGCTCCCTGGCAAAGGGCATGCTCTCACCCTCAATGCCCTATGAATCACAAATCCAGTCATAATGTATAACGACACACTGCCTCTCAGAACAGAGGTATTTTACTGTCTGTTTTCTGGGACTAAAAAGCAGGTTTTTTGTATTAGAATAATGGCTTTTGACTTCATTGTCAGTTTAGTTTTATCCATCTTCCTCTAAGGCAGAGAGCCCCATCGCGCCTGTCACTTCCCTTTGGAGGCCATTCTTCTGCCACTGCGTGTTGGGAGAGTGGCCGGAAGCACTGAAAGGCCGAAGCTGAACCCAGATTTCCTTGAGTTTGATCCCAGCTTTCTCCTCTAATCCACATGCCTTTCTTATATGGACTTTCACTGCAAATATAATTCAAAAGGCGATGTAGTTCCCCCATCCCCTAAAATGTCAGAAGTCTCACAATGATTTTGGATAGATCACTGAGAAAACTCTTGATTTGTGAACTGTGAACTACTCTAGTTATAATTCTTTGAAGAATACAGACACTATTTGCTTAATTCTCTATATTATTTGTGGGTTGTTTTTTTTTTTTTCCAGCTTACCTACTAATGTCATTATTAGTTAGATCAAGTCGTTCCAAGGCCTGGAGCAGGGTAATTTCATCAGGAACAGATTTTAACTTGTTATCTCTCAGGTCTAGCACATGGATAGATTTAAGATGTTTAAGATGTTCTGGTCCTAGCATTTCAATCTGATTTTCACCAACATGCAACTCCTACAAAAAACAAAGATAAGAGTTATTCACACTTCTGTTATCCTTACTAAATGTAATTTCTTCATCACCTACAGTATCAAATATCAATTAGAGGCAAAAAATTCAAATTATTCAAATAATAAAATTCAAATTACTGATAAGAAACACAGCTTTTCTATCGTTAATTTGCTTGAATTTTCAGTAAAATGAAAACAAGCTTTTTTTTTCACAGCTGAACAAAAATCCCCAGAGGAAAACTTTCCAGAGATTTTGTTATCATTTTAAAATGACTATGAAGCTCCAATAATTATTTCAAACTCTAAAAAAAGAAATTTTAAAAAGAAATAACTTAGCTAAGATATATAAAAGGGAAAGTGGCAGGATAGTGAACAATTCAATAAACTAAATTTACAGATTGGAAGGGTTAGAAGGGCCCTGGGCAAACAAAGGTTAAGGCTTTGCACAAAATTAAAAAAAAAAAAAAAAAAGTCTAGTGGCAGAGCCTGGACTAGAATCAGTTCCTACCAGCTTAGGTGGTGCTTAATAATGTAGGCACTCTGAATGAATGACTCCAGATCCCTAAAATTTCAATCCAAGTATATGCCCACCAAAATGCTTACTTGCAGTAATTAAAAAAATATGTGAGCTCAATTTGGATATTCCCTCTAAGGAGGGTGAGATGAGCTCATAAGTCATTCATGTCTATCCATTCTGGGTGACTTCTGTTCATAATCTCCCCTAAGTCGGCCACTGTGGTCCCCCCCGACCTGTCTGGGACCTTCTTCCCTTTCTCCTGGCCATAAGAAAATGTGTTCTTTAATGAACGTATTTCATAAGAGGTCACCAAAACATAAAATGATTTTTTTTAGTGATAGGATTTGAAATTGTCAGTGTCCCACTAAATTCATTATGTATGTATATACATATTTATTTATTTATATATCTTTTAGTGATTCTTGTCACAATTAATGCTATTAATTTATTTTTACTTGGTTTCAAAGCACAGAGTGCTTTAAATTCTACATGGGAAGTAGCAAGTTCCTCTCCCCAACAAAGAAAACTTGGATGTCCAGTTCTCTGTAATGTTGTAGAAGGGAGCACCCACTCAAGCCTGGAATGGACCAAACCTCAGAAGAGCCTTCTAACTCTGAGCTTCTGCATTTGAATGTAATTTCTTTAACATAACCTCAAAATCAGAAAGCAAAATATCACAATAAACTAGATTCATAATGATTTTACTACTAATAACAATGATTTCTAGAAATAAATTACAATATTTATCAATGGAGGCATATGAAGAACGGTGGACTAAACAGGATAGATCTTTACTTTGAAAAGGAAGTTATTTATTCTACTTAAAAAGCATTTATCAAACTTATTTTACTATAGCTCTTGAAAAAAAAATCTTTTAAAGATGACTTATAGAAATACATATTTTATTATTTAAACAGTAGTTTTTAAAAGTAATATGTTTTATACTAAATAACAAATGTTACCTTCAATAACAGACAAGAAGGAAATTCTGGTAGAAAACGTAGTTTATTCCTCCGTAAATAGAGCAGTTCTAGTGATTCCATGCTAGCTAATTCAGAAGGTACAGTTTGCAAGTAGTTCGAAGTGCAATCCAAATGCTTTAATCCTATAGAAAATATTTGGTGAAAAATATTTTGTGTTTTTTACCATGAAGATTTGAGAAACTTTAATAAAATATATTCTTATAATGAATTATTACTTTCATCATTACAACCCCCCCCCAAAAAAAACCCCAAAGGACTTATATAAATTTAGGCTAACAAAATTGTTTTAATAGATTATCTACTAAAACTTTAAGAATTAACATGTATATAGAAATAATGAATGTAATGAAAATACAAAATACTACACATATATATGGTATCATCTCTACACACTACCTTTTTTTATTTATTTATCCATTTATCCATTCATTTATTTATTTTTGCTGAGGCAATTGGGGTTAAGTGACTTGTCTAGGGTCACACAAGTAGGAAGTGTTAAGTGTTGGAAATCATATTTGAACTCAAGTGCTCTTTGTAAAGGGTTAGAACTGAGCAGATGTACTTCACCTAGATGCAAGGTAATCCAGCACTCAGGGCTAATTACCAATTGGACAATTCTCTATTGACAAGTTTGGAGGACGACCCTACTCAACTCTATACTGGCTCCATCTGTGGATGGGGTGAGAGAAGGGAGGAGAGATCATGTGGTGGAGTAGGTGAAGGAGGATCATTCTTTGGCTGTGGAAAGAGAGGAAGGTGTGGAGATTCCTGTATCTAATCCCCTGAGGGCTACCCCAAAGGACCAAGAATAAAGACTTTTGCTTATCCTGACTCCAGCTGATTCTAACACTCTTGACTTCAAGGCTGGTGCTCTATCCACTCACTCTGCCACCTAGCTGCCCCACTACCACTAATACTAAATAACAAATGTTACCTTCAATAACAGACAACATATGTGAATGGAATAAAAAAGATCTTTCAGCTTTTTCCCCCATTGGACAATAGTGGGTCAGTAAAAAAAGGACACATAATTAGCATGATGATCTATTTTTTATGGTTCACACTGCTCTAAACTCCCCATGGGGAAATTCTGAAAATCTCATTCTCAGAACTTTGTGCAGTTTTTAAAACTATTAGTGTGGTTGAGTAACAATTCTATTTGGAGTGACAATATCTGTGGGGAAATGAAATGACAATCTCAGCATCATTACCAAGCTCTAACCACCTAAGACTATTGTTATTTTAAGTCAGAGAAAACCCCCTCAGAAAATCAATCCTTTTTTTACCCTGAGGCTTTACATCACCCAGAATGTCTTATTACTTAAGGATTGATCAAGCAGCTTTTCTTATGTTTATTATTAGCATTCAAAGATTTTTGTGGATGAAACTATTTTCTGACTTTCAAGAAAAATAGCTTTGGGAACCTGTCTCTAAGACCTAGCTTACAACCAAGTTGTACCCAAGTCAATTCTTGCATGTTATGTATTTTATACAAGCTCCCAACAAGAAGGTAGATGGGAAAAGAAACAATGTGTTGAGTGAATTTTCAAAAATTGAGAAAACGAAGAGGTACGCTAGCAGAGAATTTTGTAATCGGAGCTAATGGAAGTGGGGTGAAATAAAGAGGGAAATGCTCAAAATAATTTAAGTAACATTATTTTTCTCTTCTGCTGAATCTTTCTCTGAGGAATGAGTTCAAAGTGCCAAAGTAAGCCAGATAAAGAATAGTTTACGGCTGACTCAGCAGACAAGAAGGACATGGACATTTTGGTATCAGATATGATAAAATTAAGCACCAACGACTGGAAAAACTTATTCTGATTTTGTAATTATGGGTAAAATGATAAAATATGAAGGTTAGAGAGAAAGGCATCAAATTATACTTTGTTGTCTTTAAAATATAGTTTTAAAAATACTTCAAGGATCTATGATTTAGCTGAAGTTTCCCACCAACACAGATCAGGTTGCAAATTCTCTGTCTTAGGAAGCAGTTCTTGTGAGTTGCTTTGGCTAAAAAGCTCCACTCCTCAGGGGCCTCACTTAAAAGTGAGAGTCCATTGGTCCTTGAGTCCGGGCTCACCAACTTCACAATGCCCACAACGTTGCCACCATGAGGGCCTTTTAATGTTTACCCAGCTGGTACTGTTTCCTTAAAGAGCTTTATTGTTTATTTTTTTTAAGATCAAAACGATATTATCCATTTAGGTGTAAACATTTTTAAGTGTAAAAAATCTGGCCTCAAACAGAGGCCACCTTCTGGGAATTCAGGTCAAAGAGGCTGATTCTGAGCCGGGGAATCTGCATGGCACCCCTCACCTCATGAAGGCTGAGACGCAAATATCAAACATCACAAAACTAATCGGTTGTCCAGCCCATCACAATTTTATTAATTTCATTACTCTTTCGCGTTTGCAAAGTTCACTTCTTGACCATTTTACTTTCTCTATCTCAAGCTGAAAAATACCAAATGCATGATTACCTGTGAAAATTGGGTTCTTGGGTAAAGACCGACATCCCCAGGGGAAGTAACACCCAGAACCTTCAAAGCCATTATTATATTTGGCACCTTTAATCACGACGAAATGTTTGAGATGTACAAAACACTCCATTACATTTAAAATATTTTAACGCTGAATAAGCTTACTTTTCATCCTCGTGATTTCCGCTGGCAAGTCCTTCATCTGATTATCAGCTAGATTGAGTCGCATTAGGTTAGAGAGGGAAGAAAAGCTAACTGGAAGAGCTGTAAGGCGATTGTTCGATAGATCCTTTTGAAAAAGTAAAAACACAAATAAGAAATGGTCCCTGTGAAGGTCCTTTAACATGCAGTTTTGAAAGGTCTATGGCAATGCAAAGTATATTCTGGGAAAGAACAATTTCCCTAGGGAAGGGTTTTCTTCTCTATGCTTCCATCTCTCCCAACTATCACCTCTTTGTTGGAATTATAAAAATCCTTCTGAAGTTTCACCAGCCCTTATATAAAACCAATGTTAACACTTAATTTTGCCTTTTGGGATCATTAAGGTTTTCACTGTAATAGGAAATGAACTGAAATCAAGACCTCCCACATCCCTTTGCCTAGATAGTCAGATTTCTTTTTGGAAATTTAAAAACCTCTATTATCCTGGAAATTCTTAAAACTGGCTGCACCCTCAAAGAATCCTTTACTGCTTTACTAGGAGATTTCCCTGAAGCCATCAGTGTTTGGTTTCATACTTTCACAAATGAAAGTAAAGAGTGAAAGAATGACCCATATGATGTGTGAAGAAAAGCTTTCTTCCTTCTCCTTTTGTGTAAAAGGCCAACCAATTTTGGTAAATTCTCGAGGCTCAATTTTACCAGTGTGGCCAATTCTCAACCTTCTGTGGGAGCCAAGGCTGCCTAATTAATTTCCACATCTCTTCTTCTCGATAACCGCATCATTCCAGGTTGAACAGGTTGTTAAATTATTGTTAAATTATTGTCTTAGCAATTTTGTAAGAGATGTTTTAAAGCTTCTTTTTAGTGCCCATATGTTAGTCTTTATTTTTTACTATTTTTGTTCAATGCAATGCTAAATACCGAATGTCTGGTGGCACAGAAGGAGGAGAACAAATAGATTAAATGGCACTTAGCTTCCTAATTCAAATCCACAGCTGGAGAAATTAGGAGAGGTTGCCAGTGACAGACACTGCCTAAGTCTTGTCATTTCTAAAAATGGTTTGCAGCAAGAGAAATATCACAGTTATCATGAATGTGCCAAAACTATTCCATGAACATATATTACAACACTTAGAGCCCAGCTCAAAGGTCGAAGGTCTGTGGAAGGTCCTTAACAATCATTAATAAAAATCCCTTGCAGAGAATTTTTCCCCATCATTCCTCATTCATTCCAAAATATTTGTGCATTTTATCTTCAGGCAGCAAACACGATGATGGTTAACTCAAGGTCTGAGGTTTTACCAGACACCTCAAACTCAGCTCAAACTTCTAGTGATACAGAGCTGTCATTTTTATGTGCAATATAAAAATATTCCACCACAATGGGGCCACTAAACAGACTGGAACCTATTATTTATTTCAAGTTAGCATAGTGTTTTATAACTTATAGATCTTTTTCTTTGCTTACCTATTCTTGGTCACTTCTGCTCTCCCCCACTCCCCCAATGCTGAGTGCTTAGTAAGACTCCCCAAGAATCAAACACTGTTCCTTTGAAAAACATGGGTCTACTTGGCGACAGTCCCCTTAGTGATGTGATTTCCAAAATGTACCGCAGTATAAATACTATATATCCCAGCATCGTGGATTTGGAACTAAGAGGGACCTTTTGAGCTAGAAGGCCACAGAGTTGAATCCCTCCATGTGCCAGAGGAGTAATGTCATGTTACACACAAAGTAAGCATTTGAGATGTTATCATGCTCTCTTTGTGTCTCAGGGGCTACTTGCAGATGCCAAAAGTAAACTCAATTGGCTTTTGTGAGTCTATTGGTCTTCTCTCCCAATTATTCCTCCTCTATCTCATCTAGCAGTCAGAAGGCTCTTAACCCTGGTTAAAAAAAAAGATGATGAAGGAGATTGTGGGCTTTAGTTGAAAGGAGGATCAAAGACTCCTCTTCAGGACACTAGAAAAATAGTCAACAGTGTTTCAAGTAAAAAACATGTCAGGATTACGAAAGCACAACTTACTAAATCCTCTAATTTGTGCAACTGTCCAAATCCTTCAGGGACGCAAGTCAGTTCGTTGTACTGCAGAAACAGGCCCTTCAGGTTTCTTAGTTTTGTAAGTTCTTGAGGTAGTGTTTTCAGTTTGTTATGACTAAGGAGAGATAAAAATAAATGCTAAAACAATTCAAATAAAAACCATCGGAAAATATAGTAAAGTTGTGTAACTTTTTTGTTAGCAAACTACATGACCCTATTAAAACTTTATTTTTATTTTAAATGTAATTCTACTTTCTTTCACAACACTGTGCACATAAAAAAGGTAGTAATAAGTGACCTTTTAGACATTTCAAAGGAGATAAAGGAAATTCTTTCACAAAAGTCATTAGTGAACTATCTTTTGTCATTAACTCTTAATTACATAAACTGAAGAAAAGTATTGCTTTTTCAAAAACATATAATCTAAAGCGTACAACTATCTGATTAACAGAATTCTAGCAAATGCTCAGTTTCTTTGTCTCCTCACCCTCCTATCATTCCAGCTCTGCCTCTTAGCCAGATCCTCCAGAACCAAATGACTGTTTTAGGCGAGGCTTCAAGGAGGACATGGCAACTCCAGAAGAGCTTGGAATAAAAGGAAGAACTATTCTAACAAAGGCCCAGAGGCAAGAGGGCAAAGAAAAAGTCAAAGAATCGAATTTCCTAAAAGCGGAATGCATGAAGGAGAAGCCTGGGCTCCCACTAGGAGAGAGATGCAAGAGGAAGAAGAGAGCCCTTGGATCAGACAGAATGTAAGCCCGGCTCTCCTTCAGCCCTGACCATTCTTGCCAGTGGCTCTACCATCCCCCCATCTTTCCAATGGTCATTATCTTCTGACTCTTCTCTCTCCCTCATCAATCATATTCAATAAATGCCCAAGTCCTGCCAACTCCCTTGGCTTGAAATCTTTACACCCAACCCCTCTCCTGCCATTGAGGGAAGCAAAGAGAGAGGCATCCTGCCTCAGACTCCGACTAGGATCCTGGCAAGTCCTTTAATCTTCCTGAGCCTCAGTTTTCTCATCTGTAAAATGGGAATAAAAGCACCTCACTCCCAGGGTAACTGAGGATAGCGAACTTCTGGCATGTAAGTGTTCTACAAATATTAGAAAAGAGAAAAACAGCTGCTTTCTCCTCACAGGGTGTCCTGGGCCCACTCTTGTCCCCAGCCCATTGAGCTTTCCAACTTGGGTCAGAATGAATTTTCTTACGCAGAGAACTTGGGCTGGCCCTCTCTCTGCTTCCTACTCCTCAGAGCAAGTTCAAGCTCTGCTGCTCCAGTATTTAAGACCTCTCATGTTATGGGCCAGAACTCTGAACTTGAAACAAAGAATGCTTACAAGGTACTAAGACAGTGGAATGGATACAGACAATAATTATGTAATTTCGCATGCTTCAGTATGATTGATCTGATCCTACAAGGAGATGTTGGGCCAGAACTTGAAACCAGGTACTGAGTGGAATTGAGGAGACAATGGTTAAATCTAGTTTTGCATTGATTTAATCCTACAACAAATAATGGTTTCTTAGTGATGAAATGGTTGGTGTGTGTTCAGTGTGGAGCTTATAAGCTAAAAGCCTCAGCCAGGGATTCAGAGAGACAAGTGGACAGAAGGAGGAGGCTGAAGACTGGAGCATAAGCCCTTGGACTCAAGACAGATTCATCCCATCTCACACCGCCTCTAAGATTAAAGCTGTGGAGTTGTCCTCCAACTCACAGGTTACCTAACAGAGCTAGGGGAGGTTGGCAAAGCATGGTTGACCATCACACGACAATGGCTGGGCCCTCGATGGGGCAAGGCCATCCCTGAATACAGCCCAGCAGCTCTCCCCGTGAATCTCCAACAACACCCCCTCCCTAGCTCCCTGAGCTTGGAGAGGCACTGACTGAAAGCTTTCCTTCCCTTGCCTGAAGGGGAAAACTTCCCTGCACTTTCCCTCTCTTACCTGAGAAGGTGGCCCTTTCTTTCCCTTTCCCCTCTGGGCCAAGTGCCTCCTTCCCTCTCCCCAACATGTGCTGGCTTCTTACCAAGGGGTGGTTTGTACTTTCACAACATCTGCTCCATCTGTGCCCTTCTCCCCTGACATTTCCTCCCTCCTGGTACAGGCTCTGGTGACCTCACACCTCAATTACTGCAAAAGCCACAGGGGATGGAGAGATAGAGAGGTGTCTGCCTCAGATCTCTCCCCTCTCTCCAGCTACCAAAGGGATTCTAAAGTGCAGGTCAAATCACCCCAAACCAACCCTCCACTTTGGTCTAGGGGCACTCCTGCCTCCAGGACCAAACAGAAAAATGGTCTTTGCTGTTCCAAAGCCTTTACAACCCCTTCCACTGCCCCCTTCCTCTTTATTCCTCTCCATATCCTCGACCTTCCAGACTGTTCTCACACATGGCATACTGGGCCTTCTCCTTTCTCAACTCAAATCCCACCTTCTACAAGAAATCTCCCCTAGTTCCCTGCTCAGCTGGTGATGAGTTTCTATTCACACTGCACACATTTTGTAGTTCTCTACAGTGAGAATGTGAAATCCTTGAGGACAGAAGCCACGTTTTTCCTTAGTGTCCCAAGCACTTTGCCTGGAGCTAGTCACATAGCAAACACTTAATAGAGGCTTATGATTTTGTCTTCCTCAAAGAGGATTTATTCCACATGGGAAGGAATCTTATCTACAGTTTCCATCTCCTCTAAAATAGACAAATAACTGGTATTTCTTGAATGAATTGCCCAGAGAGGAATTACTAAAGACTCAAATAGAAAAAAAGGACTAGGGGGCTAAAAGGGAAGTAACAGTGAGAAACAGAATAAAAAGGATATTGTGAATATTTGAAAAGGAATTTAAGATGTCTAAACAAAATCAGATCATATCAGGACATTAATTAAATGATGGTCAGTGAATTTAGTATTCAACCAAACTAAAAACAGTATCTAAATAAAAGTGCAGCAACAGTAAACTCATCTTCATGATGGCGTTAAATTTATAATCAGCCAAGAAAAAATTTTGGTAACTTGAATAGTGGGGAAAAAAATTAGTCTTTGATTTTCAAAACTGAAATTGTTATAGTCCCACATAAATGTCACCAAATTATGATCATTTTTGGTTTTAGAGTAATTACCAAAAAGTAAGCAGTACTTAATAAATGTACATTTGTTATTAATCAATAAATTGATTAATTGAATAACATGATTTCATAGGATCAAAGATTTAAAGCTGGCAAGGGTCTCAGAGATCAATCACTTCAATACCTTACACTTACGGAGGAGGAATCTGAAATGGAAAACTGTTCTAAGAAGTACTGCCCCAAATCACAGAGATATTAAGCAGTAGCAGAAGCAGACAAGGAATCCAGGCTCCCTCTGTCCATCTGTTTATGTCTCTCTCTATACTTACATGTATAGACATATAGATTTTTTTTTCTGCACACTGGACCTATGATTTCATATGCAAAGGGAACACAATGTGCAACTCCATCCTGATGATGGTCAATGTATCTACAACTTCCCATTTTGGAAAGTTAAGCAGAAAATGAAAGACTAAGGCCGTCTCTGTGATCAGAATCCCAAGTGGCTGGGGACAGTCTCTAAGTCTTCCTCAGGTGACCACCAGCCCTGTTTTCACTACACCTCCCCCTCCTTTGCCTTCTCTTTTTTTAATCTCAGAAAATTAATAAATGATTTCAGATTCTTCCCAACAACATCAAAATTTAAAATGGCAGTATGGCTTTACCTGACATTAAGCTTCTGAAGATTCTCCAGCTCACCTATGGCGCTAGGAAGGGACGTCAGCAGATTATCGTGCATCTAAAACAAGTTAGCAGATTCAGTCACAAACAGGGTTTGTTCCTTTTCCCACCCTCACTCTCCACAATGGTTCACCATTTCCTTTTCTCACACTTTTCAACCTGAGTCCCTCTGTTCTCTTCTCATGTTAGTATCAATAAAAGAGGTTGTTGGTCAGAAATCATATGTGGAAGCTGAAGGTTCTTTGGAGCTGACCAAAGTTTTGTTCAGGAGGCCAGACAAAAGGAGCTTCCACACAAATAGGGAGCATTTCCACAACAGCAGCTTGCAGATAAAAGGAAAGGGCCTACTCTCCTGACTGACCAACTGCACATAGTGCAGAAAAGGAGGAGACTTTTCTTTCAACGTGGCCTCTGGTGTAATCACAGGACTACATCATGAACGCCTCTCATGAAAATCACTGCCTATCTGGACCAGATTTTCTTAGGAGACTTTTTACTGCTATAGTATATAAAGAAAAGAATAGGCGATCTTCTTACTAATTCAATGAGCTCGAAAATAGGACATTTCAAAATTCAAAAGCTGCTCTGAGAAAGAACAATGCAATTCAATTAAGTTAAATTAAGGTCCAATATCTTAATGTAAGACCAGAGCAAAAATGAAAATATTTTTTGGTCATGTTATAAAACTTAAATTCTAAATTTCAAATGGATCATGTATAGATGCCTGAAATATTAAGTTGTAGTAAAATAAATCCAGAACAAAGCATATAGTGATAAAACCTTTACCTCTGGAGTTATTATGTAATTATAATCTCTAAAAGGAAGTCTCTATCATCATGATAGAAGGGTCAAGGACAAGCATGACCAAGTATATGAAAAGTTGGAATGAGCCATGGTTTGCACTGCTAAGGAAGAAAGCCTATCCATGAAATCACAGTACGCAGTGAGGTTCCACCTTGTTTAAAATGCAGAACTTTAATTTAACCTGACATTTGCTTCTTCCATTCTGCTGACAGGAAATGAAAACCATTTCTGTCCTACTGAACTGTCAAGATCTAAGTGGAGATGTGTTTTCTCTTTACAGTATCTATTTCAATCAAGGATAGTCAACTTACATCAAGTATAGTCAGTGCAGGTAAAAGTCTGAGGTCATCTGAAAGTGACTGAAGTTTATTGTTGGATACGATAAGTTTCGTCAAATCTGTCTGTTCCCACCATCGATCAGAAGCATTGAAGGAATGATTCTGCTTTGCTTCCTCGGGGAGGTCCAAATTTATTCGCCAGACTGTCTGAGGAACTATTTTTCCCCAAAATGAGAAGAAAAAAAAAAAAAATGTGATTATATTACTATATTCCATTAATACAAACGTTTGTGAAAATGGATATCCAAAGTTAATACAATGGCAATCAAAAATTCTTTCAAACCTATTTCTAGATTTTTAAATTTTTTTTTCTAAATTAAAAAAAAATGGGATTAGGAGTACACAGGAAATATTATATAATACAGGATTTTTCTTTTCTTTTTTTAAATTTAATTTTATTTAATTTTTAAATTAATAATTTTTATTTACCAGATATATGCATGGGTAATTTTATAACATTGATAATTGCCAAACCCTTTGTTCCAATTTTTCCCCCTCCCTCCCCACCCCAGATGGCAAGTTGACCAATACATGTCAAATATGCTAGAGTATAAATTAAATACAATATATGTACACATGACCAAACAGTTATTTTGCTGTAATACAGGATTTTTAAAAACATTTTCCACTCATGATCCCTTTTCACTCAAGAAATTTTTACATGACTCCAGGTATATAAGAGATAGATATACAAATTAAGCACTTCCTAACAATAAATCATAATTTCATGATCCCAACATTTAGTTATACAACCCTATATGGAGTCTCAATCCTATATGGAGTTTTAGAAGCTTTGGTAGTGGAAAAATATAATGGATTTGAAGTCCGAGGAGCTGAGTTTCTGATGATTATTTCTTTTCTACTACTAATATATAAAATGAGGAAAGCTGGCTTAGATTTCTCTAAACATACTTCCTAGCTTTCTTTATGATTATATGTCTCTAAGAGAAAGCAGCAAGAGTGAAAAAACCAGGATAGAGGGCTTTGAAAATCTTAAAGTGTTACACAAATTCTAGCCATTATTATTATATTTTATAATATTATATGATTATGTAATCTAAGATATATACAACTCATATGATATTATTATTAAAATTATTACTGAACCATCTTGCCAACAGGATCTTATCTAGGATTAGGACTCGGAAACTTGACCTACCAAGAAACAAGTAAACATTCCAGATACCACGTATCACCTGACTGCAGAATGAGAAAAAGGCCACTGGCTTTGGCAAGTAAGAGATCACTAAGTTGGGAGAGAACAGTTATGGTGGAATGAAGCCACATTGTAAGGGATTAAGAGAGAATGAGAAAAAGTCGAAGTGCCGACTGCACACAGCCTGCGCAAGTTTAGCTACAAAAGGCAAGAGACAGGATGATATTTAGCAGGGACAGAAGGAGGGAAGAGAGGGTTATTTCAGGATAGCAGAGACATGGGCCTGGTGGTAGGCAGTCGGAATTGATCCAGAAGAGGCTGAATATAATTGAAGGAGTGAGGGTTGACAGAGAAAGGGGGCAGGCAGCCTGTTGGAAAAGATGGCATGGAAAGGGGTTACTTGTGCAGGAAGAAGTGTTGGCCTTGGGGAGCAGTAAGGCCATGTCACCATGGGTGACAAGTGAAGAGCCAAACAGTGGCAGGAGGAATTTGAGTGATTGGTGGTAAGGAAGAAGGGAGAAGAAGCTTTAATCTTTTTCCATAAAATATGAGCCAAGTTTCTCAGCTGAGAGAGTGGGAGTTTAAGGAGGGACTAGAACTACATTTATAGAGTATCTTATTCTGGTCTCCCTGACTACCTACTCCTCTTCTATTCAATCGAGGAAGTTTTAGCAGGAAATTCAACGGCAAAGGAGAGCCTGGAAGTCATGAACAAACTATACCGAAGAGGGCTTCCGGAGCATAATTTACAAATTACAACAAAAATGGATTCCAGTAATATGTGCCTAATCAGGGGGAACCACTTATGAGCTGCTTGTTAAAGTTCTGCTTCTATGATAGGTCTAAGTTCCAGACAAAATCCAGCTCTTCACAGCTCCAGACCAGCAGAATGTCCAAAAGCTGCTGCTAACATTGGGATGAAGACTTTTAAGCTGTATCCATAAGTTTGAGATGATTTGGATATGCTCATGAACCAATCCCCAGGGAGCAGAGGAGTTGGTAAAAATGAGACTTCCAACTCCTGCTCCCCTCTATCGCCATCTGATCCAAGCTGCTGAGCATTCCCAACTTTAATTCTCGGTTATGAGGGACGCCCTCTGCCTCTCCCCCAACCCTTGTCCCCACACCATCTGCCTTAGCATCCATCCTCACTTCCACCCTCTTTGACCTTTCTTAACCTGGGCCCGCCTCCCCGTTTCCCATGCCTATTGGGGTCTCTCCTGCCGAATGAGTTTCCTAAAACAGCACATGACTGCCAAGAAGGTTTGGAAGAGCTGCTGGGCAGAATGGAAGAGCTGACGAGGATGATGTATATGTGGTAGGACTGTTTCATAAGGTTATGTAATGTAAATCTGTCATGGCCCCAGTTAGAACGGCTGTGTGACTTTCTCCACCCTCACTCAGCAGCGTGTGTGTAGGTGTAAAGATGAGGTGGCACAAGTCATCCAACCTTGGCTAGGCTTAAGTGGAGATGTGGGGAGGGGGTTGGGGATTCCAGAGTCAGGCAGAGTTGAACTGACTCTTGATGATGGCTACCATTGAAGAGATGGCCTGGGAGAGCATTGAGGAGTCAAAGATCAGACTTCACAGTGCAGATTAGAAGCAGGATTACCAAGGATGGCAGAGAGAATTGCCCCCCCACCAAGGCAGCTAACTCAAAAATCTCCCCAGGGGTCCCATTCAAAAATTTTGGCCAGCTCTAATCAATACAATATTCTTCTTTGCATTACTCTCAAATCTGTTTCCCAGTACTTTTAACTGAAATTTAATTTAAGCACAACTCTTTAGGAAGACATCTCACACACCAAGTTTGCTGCAATTAGCATAAAGTGTAGAACATATGCCCATACCAAGACCTTCTGCAAAATTTCGGGACCCACCACGGATGCCAGCCAGCTACCCCAGCAAACACTTAGATGAGTAACTTTGGTACAACATAGATAAGTAAGTTCAGTTCTTTAACTTTATTTTTTTAAATGTTATCTTGTTTTTACATGACTTCCAAGTCAAGTAAAGCAGCATTTAATTAGTATTTACTGTGTGCAAAGCACTGAGGATTTAAAGGCAAAAATATGGTCCAGGAGCATTTCGGGTGTTCCCATTATAATGCTTGGGGGCAAAGAAGAAAACCACCTCTGAAAGTGGGGGTGTGAGCTGAGCTCTGTAGGAGTCCAGGACAGCTGGAAACTGGGGAAAAAAACGGAGTCCTTCAGACGTGAGAAACAAACCAAGAGCTGGGAAGAACAGCAAGTCAGCCTCTGAAGTTGGATCTTAGAATAACAAATAAAAAGACTAGAAAGGTGGAAAGGAGGCAGGCTCTAAAGGATTGGAAATGCCAGAGCCAGCACATAATATCTGATCGTGGCGCTCCTAGGGAGCCACTGCAGTTTTTGAGTATAGATTTGTGTTTCAGGGAAAGCGCTCTGGCAGGTACATTCTAGTCAGTGAGTCACATATCATTTAACACATTTTTAAAAGAGGGGGAAAAAAGTTTAGCAAAACTATCTAATACAGCAACCAAGTCCGACAATAGAAGCAATATTTCATACCCACCTGCCACATGGTAGGTAATTAAATAACTATTAACTACTGACCATCATCTCCCATCTAGGAAGAGAAGAAGATGCGTTTTCTATCTTCTTTGGGGTTAAACCTAGTCACAATCATCATACAACATCTAATTTCTGTTTCTGTCACTGTTCTTTGCATTTACTTTAATGGAATCACTGTGTGATTTTCCCTTATTCCACTTCATTTTGCATCAGCCACATGTCTTGCTCTACTTTTTAAAACCTTTTGAAGAGGTCAAAAGAGATAGCCCAGCATGCAAATAATTAACAGAGAAATTCCTGTCTTAGAAGAGGTCAAAGGAGATAACCTGAGACACAAATAATAGAAATTTACATCCTTATGAGAAATTCCTCTCTTAATTACAAGTCTCTCAGGAACCTTTTTGATATACAAACATCTCTATATCTGAAGGAAACAGAAAAGTCCTTTTCAAATACAAATTTTGTGTTATGACTCTGTGTATAAAATGAATCTCCAAAATTCTATTCCTTGCACTAGGCTTTTCTCTGCCTTGTGCCCGCCGACTGCGGCGTCCCCTTTTCAGGCAGTCTGGCCTTTCTCCCAGGAGGCCAATTGCCTGTCTATCCCTTTACTAATCAATAAAGATTTTGTTTTAACACAGCATTGAGTAGTGAATCCATTCGCTAGACTCGGCTTGGTACTTTGGGAAGGAGGAGGGACAAAGGTAATCAGACAACCAGAAAAGACTGACCCATCTCGCCTTAGAGCTTCAGTTTCATCCTCATCATTTCACACTGATCATTTCTCATGACATAGCAATGGTCTATATTGTATCCACGTGCACTCCTCACTCCATGAGCATCTACTTTGTTTCCAGCATTTTGCTACCATAAAATGGCTGCTATAGATATTTTCATATCAAATCCCAAGTGATAACATTTGGCAAATCACTGAACTTCCCCAGGCCTCAATGTCCACAACTGCCCAATGAGGCCTTGGGCTCCAGGGTAGTAGAGGTGCCAGAATCTGGACATCAGCCCATGAACAATCTGGTCACACAATTTGGAGAAGATCAATGAACCTGAGCTCCTCCTCACCTCACTGGAGACCAAATCGCAGTCGGACCTCCTGAGGCAGCACTCGGGAGCCAGGCCAGCTGGGCTCTGTCTGCCGGTCAAATACTGAGCAGAGATCTAGAGGAGGGGCTGTGGAGGAAGGTGCACATCTAGAGATGGAGATCTTAGAGTGAGAGGTGGGTGTAAGTAACACCTACAAAGTGATCAGAAAAAGCAACACAAGTGCACTCTCAAGGTCTCTCTTAAGAACTTTAGAATGGATTGTATGACATGGCAGATAATGGCACAGGTCTGCTCAGCACGGTGTGCCTTCATCAGGGAAGATGCTGTGCTCCATGAGCAAAGCAGAACTGAAGTGCCCCATAAGAAACTTGAGATGTGCGAAATTAGAGAGTCCATCCCAAATGCTCATAGGGACTATTTGTGCCCAAGTTGTGGCTCATGACGTATAGGTGTAATGTCCGGACTAACCACCATGAGGATGGGTCAAGGATGGTGTCCGGAGTCGGCAGTCTGAGTCCGAGCTTGAACACACACACTCTGGACACACTCTTGAGTCTCTCTGGAGTCTGCTTATTTCAAGTCCTAGCAGCCCTTATATGCCTTAGTACAATGTCATCACTATAGCACACTGAGCATGTGCCAATTGTAGAACCATTACATCACCCTACTAAGTATATGTAAACTAGAGAACCATTACTCATCAATCACTCTGAGCAAACACCCCGTAGTAAATATCCTTGTTTCAAGTCTATTTTCCAGAGTTCTGGCCCTCTACATATAGAAATAAGAGAGATCCCCTCTCTGCTTGGAGATGCAGGTCCAAATGTGAAAGAATTCAAGAAGCCCAAAGTCTGTGGCAAAAAGGAAGTTTTATTTTGTTCAGTAAGAAGCTCTTAGTGGGCAAATTTCTTTTTTTTCTTTTAATTTTCTTTTATTTTTTTTCTCTCTTTTTTAATTTTTTTATTAATTTTTATAATTATAACTTTTTTTGACAGTACATATGCATAAGTAATTTTTTTTTTTTTTTAACAACATTATCCCTTGTACTCCCATCTGTTCTGAATTTTTCCCCTCCTTCCCTCCACTCCCTCCCCTAGATGGCAGGCATTCTAGTGGGCAATTTTTTTTTTTTTTCCTCTAAGGCTGGGGTTAAGTGACTTGCCCAGGGTCACCCAGCTGGGAAGTGTTAAGTGTCTGAGACCACATTTGAACTCGGGTCCTCCTGAATTCAAGGCTGGTGCTCTATCCACTGCACCACCTACCTGCCCCGTGGGCAAATTTCTTAAGAAATTTACAAAGAACAGGTTGACAAACCTTTTTTATGAGCAAATCTTGGGGCACTTTGAACTGATTATCAAACCAGGATCTCCCAATTGAATGAAATTACTTTGGAGGGTTTTTTTTTTTTTTTTCTCCAGAATTTAGAGTTTCCTGAATAGGGATGTGACTACCCAAAAAGATCAATGGGGGAGGGGTGATTTGTCCGAGATTTCCAATTGAATGATGCTGCTTATCTCTGTCTGGAAAATGTGCTTCTCTGGAGGCTAGGAGACCCTGAATCTTTCTTCTTTTGCAGATCAAAGGGGACACAATTTTTACACAATTTCACGTCATTTTGTCTGTGTCTCTGTGCAGACTATCTGTGTCATGTTTGTTCTGTGAGCTGTGTTTTGTTACTTGAAAAGATTTAAAATGCAACCAGCAAGAAAAAAACCTCTCAGCTACAGTTAGAATGCCTGGAAAATTTCTTGAAAAGTCTGACTTTTTTCTGTGAACTTCAGCTTTGCTCAAGCTGGGGGCTATACCAAAAATGTTCACTAATTAAAACCGAAACAACATCTCAGCAGATTCTCAAAGTGTTGAGGGCAATGATTAAGAAGCTTGACAATTAGTCATTTTAAGACTGCAAGAAAAATTCCTGAGACCCTGGGGATAACTGCAGGAATGTGCCCCATTCTGAAAGAAAAGGAAAAAGAAAAAACACACTTGGTAAAAAGCAACTTTTTGCTATCCCTTCCTTGACTCCTAATTTGTCTAGAATCCTGTTCTGCCACCTTGGGAAAGCACCCTAGAAGGTCTTAAGGGATCTTCTCCACTCCCCGGAGTAGTCCTGAGTGTGTCTCTGTTGTGGGGATTGCTAACAAGATCGAGAGCCCAGGCCTTGGCCCTACCTGCAGTCTCTTACACTGGGGGAAGGCGGGGCCAGGTCCTAGGGGACTTTCCCAGAGCCCTTGCTTACCTCTCAAAAACCTTGGTTTTGGGGGTGACCCTCCTGCCGCCTTTCTAATCATGGGGAAGGAATGAGAGTGAACATCTACACTGACTCCGACGTGTTTGCAACATCTACACTGACTCCGACGCGTTTGCAACATCTCAGGATTATATGGAAAGAACGGGCATTTTGGGCAGCAAAACAATGGGCAAGCTGTCCTGGCCCTGGAGGTTTCTGTTGTGTTTTGTAAAGGACGCCGGCGGAGACTCACTTCAGGACAAGGGGACCGGGCGTAGCTGCCAGGGCTGCTGCCACCCATGCCATCTTTAATCCCAGCTCCCCGACAGTCCCTTCAAGTAACTCCCAGAACACGCCCTTCGCTAAACACAGGGTCCACCCTCTCCCCTCCGGGTGGTTTCTAATCCCAGAGGGAAGTCAGTAGAAACTTCTTTTGGGTCTACCTCACTCTACCTGCTTGGGAAAAGTGCTCTCCAGGCCCTTGGGAGAGGGACTGTCAAGGATTCCTACCCCGTTCCTGCCTGTCGGTCAGACACCAGCCTCTGGGGACCGCTCCTGGTGCTTTCTCCAGGCTGCTGGCCAAGTTCCCGTGGGATTTAGACGGCTTCAGTGGGCAGGGCCCGTTACAACAAACTTTGCCCCTAGACTTGAGCTCGGGTTCAGCCTGAGACGCCTCCCAGCACGGTCCGTGCCCCCAACTTTTGGGGTCCCTTCCCAACCTCCACAAGAAGACGCGCTAATTTTAGGCCCAGGGGGAGAGTTTGCAGCCGAGGCTGCCTCCTGTGGCTTGGAGGCTCCTGAGGCGAGGTGCCCGAGTGGTGGGGCCGCGGCCGTTCCGGGCAGGGCGGAGGGGGCCATTCCAGAGCCCGAGGCTGGCCTAGGCCTCGCCAATCTCACAGCCCGGGAGAGGCTGCTGCGGCACCAGAATGAAGCCCGGAGGAGGACATCCTAGTCCGGCCGCTCCAGGAGGCCTCGGGCTCTCTGACTGGTCGCTCGTGGGCCCCCTACATCCCCCGGGGGAAGTCGCCGCGGAGCTCCCCGCCGTCTCCCCTTTCCACATACCTCACGGGGCAGGGGGCCCTCGCAGCCCGGACTGAGGATGGGGGGCCCAGGGTTCCTGGGAGAGGGGGAAGGGGGACCAGGCCAGACCCAGGACTCCCAGTAGCGGCCCCGAGGGCGGGATGTCCGGTCGAGCCACGACCCTCCCCCCAAAAAGGGGCCAGGGCGGGCCTGAGACACAGCAAGCTTCGGAAGTGGGCCACAATGCAGTACTGAGGCGGGACCCCGCCCCCAGGAGGCCCCCAGCAGGAACGCTTCCGGGTCCGGCCGATGCCTCCAGCGCCCCCGCGGGCGCAGCAGCTCAAAGGCCCCTAGAGCCACCCTCCAGAGCCTCCCGCGGGGCGGGGACTGGGTGGGCGGGTCCCGGTGTCGCCTGGCTCGGGAGCCAACGGCCGCAGGCCCGGCCCTTACCTTCGCTCAGCTCCCGGCCCGACAGATTGAGCTGGCCACTCTTGCGCGCCGCCTTCAGCAGCCCCTGCGGGATGCCGGAGCCGCTGTCGCCTTTTTCGTGGCGGAAGCCCGAGCCCATCACCGGTCTCTTCAGCCTAGACATGTTGCCTCTCCCGCCTAGGTCTCAAGTTGCCCCGCCCACCCAGTGACGCATGAATACCGCGCCGCGCCCTGCAGACCGTCGCCTCTGCCCTGTCTGCCCCGTGACGTCCAAGCGGCGCGCCGTGTCCCTCCCCGCCTCTCTCCCAAGGTATCGCCCCGCCAGCCCTTTGACGAATAAGCAGCGCGCCCCGCCCCGGCCAGCCTCGCGCGAGGGGAGGAGAGTCACGCGGACGTCGGGCCCGGACGTGGTGTACGCGGTGACGTAAAGGCTGGCGCGCCTGTGACGTTGCTAGCGGCGTCTGGGCCCCTAAGGGAGGCAGGAAGGAGGATTCTGGAGAAGCGCCGGGGCTGACTGCGTGTTCTTCAGAGCCAGCGTCCGCCTCAGGTAAGCTGGCGCCCAGGATCCGCCCGGGCTTCCTCAGCGTTAGCTGGGGACAGGGGACAGGGCCTGGGAGAGGACGGGGCTTCTGGGCCTGGGGGAGACTGGGGCCGGAGAACGGGCGACGGACGACGGGCAGCGGGGGCGGCCCGTCGGTAAAAGAAGGCCCCGCGGAGCGCGCAGGCCGCAGGCCGCAAAGCGCACTAAGGAGCCCCCGGGCCTGGGCTTGTGAGCCGTCTAGGACGGGCCACCCCCGCTCCCGTTCTCCGCTCGGGCCCAGCCCTGGGTGAGGCCTTGGAAGCCGCGGAGGAGCCTGAGGCCCACAGAAGCCCGGGGGCGGGCATAGCGCCGGTCCGAGGGCGCGAGGCTGGCGCGGGCTCAGCTCGGGGAATGCCGCGTATCCCCTGCCCAGTGACCTTGGGCTCGTCGTTTCCGCGCGGGCGGCTTGGGTTTTCTCCCCCGTAGGAATGGCCTTTCCCGGCCTGCCCCGGCTCGCACCCCAGAGCGAAGCCCCTCGGGACTGTGCACTTAATTAGCCCCGTGGGCTCGGCCTGCATTTACGAAGCGCTTCCTGGGCTGGGTGTAGGGACAGACCCTGCCGCCGCGGCCCGAGCTGATTGGGTGCCCCACGGGAAGTTAGCGCCCCCCTCCCTGATGGCGGCTTTCCTCGAGCGCGGCAGGGACCGTCCGGAGCCGGAAGAGCCGGGGGCGAACCCTGGCGGATGCCCCGGGAGCGGCCTCTGCCCCCGGGGATGCGGTGCGCCGCTCTTGGGTGGACGGAGGGGCAAATTAGGCGTTTTTTGGAGGGGGTGACGGGCTTGACTTTTAAAGGGATGTTTCACTCGGGAGCGGGTCTGGAGGTGGGCACGCAGCTCTGTCCTTGGGCCGAGGCCCAGAAGCTGTCACACTTGGGCACTTGAAGTGACCGTTACCCGGAAACCTGCTTCGGCTAACAGGCTTGCGCGCTGTCTAAGGGCCTCTTCTTTGGGTCTCTGCCCCGTCACCTTTGCTTATCATCTTCCTAATCCGGTGTGGATCCCAAATGAGGATGGGGGCAGGGAGGCAACCCCGAGATCCCCGGGGCTGGTTAAAGATGTCATTTCGATTTCTGTTGTACTTAACTTTAAGTATTTCCCAGTGATGAGTGCAACTGTTCCCACTTTTGCTTTTCTTCCCAGGTTATTTTTACCTTCTGAATCCATTTCTCCCTGTGCAACAAAAAATTCGGTTCTGCACGCACAGATTGTGTCTAGGATAACACATTTAACATGTATGGGACTGCCTGTCATCTAGGGGAGGGGGTGGAGGGAAGGAGGGGAAATTCGGAACAGAAGGGAGTGCAAGGGATAATGTAAAAAATTATCCATGCATATGTACTGTCAAAAAAAAAGTTATAAAATTACCAAAAACTTGCAAAAAAAATATTTTTAAGTGTTTCCGGGGAGCGTTTTCCTGTTTTGGATTTCCCTTTGGGAGTGTTGAAGTGGAGCTGTGTGACTGTTCCCACACTCATCTACTGTAACCCATGAAAACTGCAAAGCACACCTGGATGGGGCACCTGAACATGTTATTATTGGAGATGTTATTTAAAGTCATCTTTTCCATATAGACTTCTAACATTTAAAATAATATTTCAAATTGTTAAAAATTTGTGGGGAATAAGGACTTAATGAATTTCCAAGCCTCACATTCAAATGTTTTGATTTCTGTTCTTTTGTTTTCTCTAGGAAAAAAGAGATAGTCCATAAATTACTATCTTATTTCACCATAGAAAAGAATGTCAACAGCATCTAGCTGCAGCTCTTTAACTGTAACATATTTAAATGCAACTGTATTTGTCAGTAACTATATTTAAAGAATTTTAAAGATAGTTATACTACTATTAACATTGTTAATATTTAGGTTTTCTTTTTATAAAAAAAGAAAAACACTTCAGTCCCCCTTGAAATAATTTTCCACCTAAGGTGAACTTGGTCTGATTTGGGGGAGGAGGTAATAAAATTACCTTTCTCAATTAACTTTTGAAAAGTGAACCAGTGTGTTAAGTTTTAACATTTCTAACATTTTCTAATAATTAGATGTCATTCCCATCTTAATGAGGATTGTTAATTTTTGCTTAATGTAGAATTATAATACACGTGTGTGTATATATTAATATATAACATTAAATGTTTGCATTTGCACTCATATATACTTTTTAAGTGGTCTGGACTTGTCATTTTATTGGTATAGGAATCTTCCAGATAAGGGAACCCCCTCTACCAAAGCAGATCCTCCATAGTCTCAGAGCTGCCTAAGAGGACAGAGGTTAAACGACTTAAGCATTTTGTGTTTAGAGGTAATACTTGAGCCCAGGCCTTCCTAGCTCCCTAGGCTTTCTCCACAATCTCTAGCCATCCTGCTTAGTTTTTTCTTGAATAAAATGCCATTCAAATATCCTGTCCCGTTTGCTACCTTGTGTGAGAAAGAAAAGCTATTTCCATAATACTATTTTAATTTCTAACATGTTTATAAATGTAGGCAACTAACCCACCTAAATAAATATTTTTAAGATCTAAAAAAGGTCTTGATGTGAAAATGTTAGAAAATCTTTGCTTTAAATGAACCTGAAGTGAAAATGAAACTATTTAGAGAACATGTTTTCTGTTCTTGCTTTCAAAAAGTTTTATTCATAGCCAGGATCCCTGTTCCTCATTTGCAAAAAAAAGTTCACATGAAAATTCAGATTAAATTAATCTGCTTTTCTCAGTACAGATAATCTGCTTTAAAAACAACAAAAAGAACCAAATAACTATTAACTCCCAAAGTATCTCATTTCCCTGATAGCAAGAAAGAGTTTTACTTGTAGCCTTAAAGAGGGGAGGGGGATAGTAGTGCTGCTCCTTTTTCTATAGCCTGTTTTTTCCTTCGATACACACCTTTTGCCAACAAAGTAGAATATCGTTCTGTGTCCTTGTAAGAATATTAATCATCTTTGCTTGATTTTTTTTCCCTTTTTTGGCCTGATTTTTCTTGTGGAGCATGACAACTGTGAAAATATGCTTAGAAGAATTGCACATGTTTAACCTGTATTGGATTACTTGCTGTCTAGGAGAGGGAGGGAGAAAAATATGGACCATAAAGTTTTGCAAGGGTGAATGTTGAAAGCAATCTTTACATATATTCTGAGAAATAAAAAGCTATCATTAAAAAAATTACATGATCTGCAAGAAGAGAAAAAAAATAAGACAGCTTGTGACATTTATACTTTTTCAGTTGATAAACAAGTTGGTTGTCTTACAAAATTGTAGTTTTGCCTTAGATATTTCAAATGCCATAAATGCTCTTCCAGGAATGCTTAGAAGCTCTAAACTCTTTCTACCATAAAAAGACATGCGGCCTGGCATTTTAAAAAAAGAAAAAAAAAACCCAAACTTTGGGTTTTCCCTTACATGTTGCCAGCTAGTTCTTTTCCACTTAATTTGATTGAATTGAAGATGAAAAATAGAACTTAATAACATCTTCAAATTATTTTGAGAAGAAAACAAACTTGGTTAAAGAATCAAGTTTGTAAGGATCATTTTTTAAAAGCAGTTGCTGGGGTTGCAAGGGAATCTAGTCTACAGACATTTATTAAACACCTCCTTCCATCCAAGTAGGCACTGTGCCAATGCAAAGACAAACTTAGCTTCTGTTGAACACACACAGGCACATATAAGTACAAAGTGCAGACTAGGGTATGAATACTTAGCGATTTAGTTGAAGGGGTGGTTTTTAAGAACATCCTCCTAGAGGAAATGATACCTTGAGAGAAGCTAGAAATCATAACAATTAGAATGCAGAGGGATTATTTTAGACAAATGGACTGAAGTGAGAGATGGATTATCCCACTTCTGGGAGAAAAGGCATAAGATGTTATGTGTGATAAAGGAAAGTTGGAGCCACATGGTAAAGAACTTTAGATGCCAAGTTTGTTTTTTATTTTTAAAGAAATGGAAACTCATTGAAAACTCCTTCCCCTCCCCCTTGCAGGGGTAATATCATCAGACCTGTGCTTTAGGAATATCAGTTTGTTTGCTATGTAAAGAAGTGAAAGACTGGAAGCAGGCAGGGAGTTGGCAACTAGTATTGGCCCTGGTAGTTAGATATATGCCACGTCCTATAAAGAAGGGAATAGAATAATGTGAAAACAAAATGGTAGGCTTGGACTTTCATTGGATACAATGGACAGAGGAGAGGAGTTCAGAAGAATGGTGTTATATTTTTGAAAGAAAAAAGAAATCATGTGTTCTCTTTGGGCTATGTTAACTCTTGGGCCTCAGTAATTTGGGGAGGAGTCTTCCTCATCACCCTAAAAAGGTTTTGTAATTAGGTTAGTAGCATAACCCTATTTTCCATGAATGGTACTGTCTCGAAATAAATTTTTTGTTTAAAAAACTTATCTAGAACTAAAAATGGTTCATTTTCTCTGTATCATCTTACAGCTAACATTCATGTTTATATAACAAAGATCAGATGATAAGACACTGGGAATAGAGAAGTTAGAATACAGTCTGCACTGCCTTTCAACCTTTTTGCCTTTATTTAATCCCTGAAAAACAAGAGCAAAAATTGATCACTGTGCCTCCAAAGCATAACATTTAATTTCTGGATTAAAAAATTGTAATATGGGGCAGTTAAGTGGTGCAGCAAATAAGAGTATCAGCCCTGAAATCTGGATGACCTGAGTTCAAATGTGGCCTCAGACACTTAACACTTCCTGGTTGAATGACCCTGGGCAAGTCACTTAACTCCAATTGCCTCAGGAAAAATTGTAACATACAATTTGAAGATTATATTAGCATTAGAATTTCAGTAGTCTATAATCTTAGAAATTAAAGCTATGATGTCATGCTCAAATAGAAACGGATGCCTGTAGTTTTTATATTGACTTAGAAACCACAAATTAACATTATCTATGCTGCATTGTAGCTTATTTTGTTAAACACATCCCCTTAACATTTCTTAACCTGATTTGGGCCGCAATCCAGAGTTTGGCAGGCTTGAGTTTGACATTTGTCCTGTAAGGGATGTTTAGATTGGAGGGAAGGGAGATAAAGAGTTTCTTTTATCCTGCAACTAATAAATATAATTTTTTAAATTAACCATATTATTGGTCTTAGAGGAATGAGCACAAAAAATAATATCTAAATAAATTTTGTAATTCAAATCAAGTTGATCTCAGGCTTTAAAAGAAAAAAAATGTCACTGACATTTTCCAGCTGCTGGGGGCCTTTCCATTTTCCTTTTAATGATTCTCATTTTCCCTTGTTTCCCTCTCCTCACCCCCTCTGTTCCCTAGTTTGGATTTGGATAAACTAAACCTCTAATCAGAATTATTACTTGAATAGAGAAAAGAAGATGGAAGCCCAAAGAAAAGGAAATTCCCAAATTCTCTTGTTGGAAGAAATCATTCAGTAACTTTGGTTGTTTGACCCTTGAGTATTTTGAGAAATGCTTCTGTATTTTTACCACAAGAACCAGCACTTACTAGGTACCAGAAGATCCTTCGTATTTTAACAACTTGTTTCAATCAAGATCATAACTAATATTCTAAATGGTCAAATATACAGTAGCATCCAATGGAAAACATGAAAATGGGCTTGTTAATAGTATAAACCATTAAAATTTGAAATGGCTAGGAGAAAGCATTTTTAAACATTTAATCTGATTTATTAGAGCAGGAGTTTTTTATCTTGAATCTGTGAATTTATTTTTAAAATGTTTCTATAGTTGAATGTTTTATGATCTCAATTATTCTGTTGAAAATACACTTTTAACAAGCCTTGGTTTGTGAAGTGGTCTTCTGAATAGCAATTTTGAAAGGCCCATTAACACAGAAAGGTTAAGAACCTTTCTGTTAGACTTAATGCCATTCTATTTTCCATCACTAAAATTAAAAATCCCTCCTGTTACTCAGAGGAAACTGGCAGTATCTTTAAAAGGTTCATATTAATTTTGAAATTAGTTTGCATGTGACATTTAAAATAGTTTGTGAATGTTTAACTTAATTTTAAAACAAATTTAATAGTCTTAGTTCACTTTACTTTAATTCAGTCCAAATAGTTTTGACTATGTTCTTTTGGGATAGTCATTGTATGAAGATTTTTCTCTCTCCTTCCCCCACTCCCTTAGCAAACAATCCAGTATGAGTGAAAACATGTGCAATTCTTAAAAACATTTTCACATTTCTTAGATCACAAAGGGGGGGGGTGGGAAGCAAACAGCAAAACAGGTGAAAATACTAAACTTTGTTTCAGTCTCTGTAGTCTTCTCTGAATGTGGTTGGGACTTTCCACAAGTCCACTTGAATCATGGGGTGTCATAACCTTTAAAAAAAATTCTCCTTTGGTAGTCAATCCTTTAAACCAGTCCTCTTAATATTTACTCTATATACATTTTAACTTTTTTTGAAGTAAAGTTTAGACTAGAGTGCCAGCTGTGAAATGACTAATATTCAGGCCATCGTGTGTGGTGGAGGGGGGGTGTAGGATTTCCATAAATCCTTTTAAGTCAGGCAGTCTCCGAATATTTAGATAGCTAACAAATCATAATTTTTATAGAAATGAATCATAAACGTAGTCTCATAGAAATATATTGTCTGCAGCAAAATTCATTTTGATTTTTATTGATAGGATCAGGATAATTATTGTACTTATGTAGATGCTTAATGAGTAGTTGTTGAATGACTATTTTACTCCCCAAATCCATTTTACCTCCAACCAAACTCTAGCCTTCTACAGGCACTACTATCTACTTTGTGGCACTCAAATTGCCTAAGATTGGTGGCAGATTTTCACTCTTCCAAAAGACAAAAAAAAATTAAAAATAATGTTAAATTTTAAATGAGTTGATGTGTTTATGCATATAACAGTAGTATTAAAATTAGGGAAAACATTGTTTTCTGAAATCTATTGCCTTTGTTGTGCTGTTTTATTTTTATTTTATATGGTTAGAAAATTTTTCAGCCCATGCTTTTCCAACTCAGATTGCACTGAAAAAAGATTTTAACTAGGAATATACCATTTTTGAAAGGTCATATTAGGGTTAGGCTTTCTTCACTAACTTGTTTTCCTTGATACCATATAGTCAAATTTAAAATAAAATCAAAACAATTACATAGAAAATTTACATTTAGAAAAGTGTGGGTATAGATCTACTTGAAAAATGTTTTGGCAATGAATAAGCCTAGTTTTAGGGTGTATGAAGGAGGAGTAACTTAAAAGCCCAAACCAAACCCCTCCTTTTTTTGCTTCCATTTTGAGTTCATAATAAAGACATCCTACTTTTTTGTCTTATATGGACAAATGGGGTGGAAAGAAGGAAGAATCTAGGATACAGTATTCAGATCCCTGCCGATTTTGAATATTGACAAGTGACACTGTTCATCTCTTGAGTTATCCAGATGCTGGGTCCCTCATTTAAAACAGAGAATAATTTGGTTGGGTCTTTCCACAAGTCCATTGGAATTGCCTTGAATTGTAAGATCATAACTTTAATTTAAAAAAAAAAAAATTCTCCTTTGGTCATCAACCCTATAAAACCAGTCCTCTTGATATTTACTCTCTAATAGAGTAATAAGAAAATCTTGTTAGCACATTTCAAACTGCGATTTGTCTTGAGGAATAAAGAATTTGTTTTATATATTGGGTCTGAAAAGAAGTGTTTGCTCCCCATATTTCTAGACTTGGCTAGAATGAAATGTAATCACAGTTCAGTGCTCAGGCCTCTGCCTTCTCCCTCTGTACATGTTCTGCCCTAGCTGTTCCAAGGCCTGGAATGACCTTCAGACTTCCTTAGCTCCACTTATATTTTTTGCCAGCTTTTCCCAGCCTAGTGTGCCTTGAGTTTAGGTTGACTTCTCCTTGCCCTGTGTTTATCTTGTCTTCGTGGTGCTGTTGGCTCCTGTTTCATTCTCAGAAGTTGAATTTCTTGAGATAAGTGACCTCCTTCCCACACTTTGTAACCCCAGCACTTAGCACAATGCCTGAGCCAGCCACAGTAAGTGCTTAATAAATGCCAGTGACTTGATAGAAAGATGGAGCTCAGACAAAAACATTAGGATTAATCCAGTTACAGACGTAGAAGGGCTTTCTCTTTGCATGGTGACCACTGACATCTAACACCAATGACCCGGAACTCCATCTCCAGTTCAAGACTCTTCTCCTGAACGGCAGCCCCAGATACCTTTTTGCTGTCTTGAGGTTTCAGGGTGAATGTTCTGGATATTACAAAAACACATTTTTTTTTTTCTGTCCAAGACACCAGTTTGGGAAGCTAGCTCTTCCTCACCCATCTAGCCAGTCTCTTGTCGATCACACCTCCATTCTTTTCATAGCCCACTCCCCATCAGAAGCTGGGCCATTTCCTTAATTCATCATCTCTCCCCTAGATGATTGCATTAGCTTCCTATTGGAAGTGGCCTCTGGGTTTCTGCCGCCACCGTGGCTTCCTATTGCCTCTCAAAGAAAATGTCAATTCCCATGTTTAGGTTTCAAGTCTTTCTTTCTCCAGGCTTTCTAGATGTTGCCCCACCTCCCAAAATGGAGTCCTAGTGGTGGCCTGTCTCCATCTCAGGAGTCAGTTTCCCCTTCTTGTGCCTTTGCAGTGACTGCTCCTCCACCTCTCCAGATTGCTTCTCCTTTATCTGGGAGCTCCGAAAGCGGGTTGGCTGTTTTCAGACATTTCATTTTTCCAGTGACTTGTAAAGACAATTGATGCAGCATCTAGGTTGCCTCGGGCCTTCCTTTTCAATCTGTCTTGTGTCTAACTGCTCTGTGTGTTTCTTGTCACCCTCCCTTTTGTGTGTGGGTTGTCTTCCCTTCCAGTGTTATTGGGGGAGGGGGGGGTCGTGCCCCTAATGTTCACCCGGGCCGGCCATTGAGACCTCCGGGCCGGCACTCAGGCTGCCTTTGCATCGGCTCCTAGGTGGGTAAGCTCAAGTCCTGGATTGTCCTGCCTGTGCCTGAATAGTTTGTATCTTTCGTTTGTAGAGCACCCCTATAAGGGCACGGGATCTGATAGCAACTGCATATAAATTTCATTGGATGAAAACTGTGTATTAGCAGGTGAGTTCGGCCTTTTTGTTTCTATGAAGTCCAAATGCCTGGCGGCTTGCGGGGTGGAGACGGAGGCAAGCCTAGAGCACGCGCTGTCCGGGGCCGGGATCGCGGACGAGGCGTTTGGTGGCTGCGGGCACGCCCCGACGGTTAGGCCGGCGCGCGGTTCCGGTGGCTTCGTTATTTTAAAACCAGCTAGGGGAGGCTAGCGGGAGGTCGTTAGAGCCGGCGCAGCTCTTTAAATACCGACGTGTCCGGGGCCCCCACGTGGCCCAAACTAACCTCAAAGTAGAGTTGGGAATATTGACCAAAACAGGGACCCGAACTCGGACCCCATTAACGTGGGGCCCTCCAAACCAGGGGGCCCGGCTGACGGGCCTCCGTGGGAGGGGGAGGCAGAAGCGCCCGGGAGGCTCCGGAAGGTGTCATGGAAAGCAGAGGCCGGAGGCAGTGGGAGCTGGGGGGGGGGGGAGGTCGGCCCTCCCCCAGTTTACAGGCCTGTGAGGGGAGGTGGTCTTGCCCGGGGGGCCGAGGAAACGGTGGCATCGCCAGGTAGAGGGGGTCGGGGAGAACGAGTGCCTGGTCCTAGAAGTGATGGGGAGGGGATTCCCCCAGCCGCCCTCCCTGCCTCTGTCACTTCCGTTTGATCCACGGGAAAGCCGAGGCTGGTCGCGCTATTTGGCCCCCTGAAAGGCCTCTGTAGGCCGGCCTCAGTCCGGCCCCTAGCCCTTGCCGAGTGACGTCACGGGGTGACGACGCGGTGCCGCTACGTACGCGCTGGGCGCGCATGCGCGGCTGCCGGGCATTGTGGGACGCCGCGGCCCAGCCCGAGCCAGGCGGGTGGCCGTTTGTTCTGTGCGTGCCTGGGCCTGCGCGCGGTCGTCGGCCGGGCCCCGCTCTCAACCTCGGCTCTCGGGCCCGCCCGCCTTTCGTTCGCTCTCCTCCACCTCGTTCTCCTCTCCCCCTCTTCCCTCCTCCCGGGCGCGGCGGCGGCGGCGGCGGCGGTGGACCCGGCTCTCTTCCCCCTTCCCTCCCTCCCTCTCACTGTTTGTTGTGTGTTTGATGTGTTAAAGCAGGAGCGAGCGAGGCCCGAGAGCGCCATGAGCACGCCCACCGTCGTCCCCAGCGCCACGGGCCCGGGCCCGGGTCCGAGCGGCGGCGGCGGCCCGGGCGGAGGCGGCGGCGTGCCCGGGGGCGGCAGCGGCGGTGGCACCGAGGTCATCCAGGTGACGAACGTGTCCCCGAGCGCCAGCTCGGAGCAGATGCGGACCCTCTTCGGCTTCCTGGGCAAGATAGACGAGCTGCGCCTCTTCCCGCCCGAGTGAGTAGTGACCCCGGCCGTTGAGGGGGAGGGGAAAGAGCCTGGCCGGAAAATGCCCGTCGCGAGGCGGGTCGCCCAGGCCTCGCGAATGCTCCCTCCCGAGCGGCAAATCGACCCGAGGAACGCGTTGGGGGAAGGGGGGTTTAAAGAGCCCCGAGGACCGGGAAAGGGAGGGGGTGGGCTCCTCACCGGGATTTCCCCTCCCCCATGGAGCAGTGGGGGGGAATCGGCCCTGCGTGGCCCGGGGCCAGTGAGGTGGGGTCTGGGAAGTGAGCGCTGCCGGAGGCTTATTCCGCCGGAGCCACTGATTTCGTGGCGCTTCTGCAGGAGCCGGAGGCGTGTCTTTTTCATATCGGACCTAGTTTCTCTTTTGTCTTTGTCCGAATATCTAGTGAGAGGATTCCGGGGTGCCCCTGGTGGGTTACTGAGATTTATGCTTGGGTTCGTTTGTTAGTCTTTCAGCTTTTTGATGAGCAACTATCAAATTAGCACTGGGGAAAGGTTCCAGAGCTCTTACAGATGCACGGAAGAAAAAAAGGAAGGTTGGGGGCGGTCTACTTTGCATAAGGCGGGTTAGATTTGGAGTTTGGTCTGTCAGAGGCCCAGGCCTAACATACCCTCTGGCAACCTAGGTCGGTCTTCTGAGCCTGTTCTCATTCTTTAATGAAACTGGACTTTATCGTAGTGGGAGAGAAGCAGAACTGGTTTTGAGTGTGGTTTGATTTTCTTTCATGCTGTTTACAAGTTTTAAAAAATGGCAGAAGTAAAAAGTTATGGTAGAACCCACTTCCAATTGATCAATGATGGACAGAAATAACTACACCCAGAGAAGGAACACTGGGAAGTGAATGTAAACTGTTAGCACTAATATCTGTCTGCCCAGGTTACATGTACCTTCGGAATCTAATGCTTATTGTGCAACAAGAAAATGGGATTTACACACATGTATCTAGACTATATTGTAACACAAGTAAAATGTATGGGATTGCCTGTCATCGGGGGGAGGGAGTAGAGGGGGGGATAATTTGGAAAAATGAATACAAGGGATAATGTTATTTTTAAAATTACTCATGCATATGTACTGTGAAAAAAATTCTAAATTAAAAAAAAAAGTTATGGTAGAATTATGAGACTTCTCTGTAGCGTCAAGTACATTTATCATAAGCAGTTTCCTCAACATGGTAATTCCCTAAGAATTAGGCAGGTACTAGAAGACTACTTCTTAGATGGCAGAGTACAGTAGGAGAGTGAGCCAGGTTGATAGCGAAAAGAAGATGGTTCTCAAACCTTTGCCACTGCTTTGTTGCTAAACCTTGAAAGCAAGTTTATCAGATTTTTTTATTTGGTCTTCTGGACCTTCACACACAATTTTTTTGAGGAACTTTAAGGGCCACCAATATTTATTAGAAATTAAAACTCATTTTAGATAGTTTATTTAGAATAATAACAACATACCCATCACCTTAACATAAAAGAAACTTATGAGAAACACATTTTCCAAATCAAAAAATGAGTGAAAAGAATGGTATTTTTTTGTTTGTTTAGTTACAAAACTTTTTGATGTCTGACTTTATTAGATAATCTGGATTCTCCTGTTTCTGCATTGCTTTGATTGGACTGTATAAAGAAAACCCAGCTTCATACAGATGTGTAGTTGGGATAGGAAGAAATACTTTAATGACCTTTTCAGATATTCTTTTGATAACTGTTATGTTAACATAATTTATTATTCTATGTTGAAAATTTGCCTTCATTAATATCACCACCAATTTCATCAGAAAAGTCCTTAAGTTTTGGGAAGCTTGTCAAACTAATGGCAGATGAAAATTTTCCAAGATTGTAATTTTCTTTTCAAAGCTTCCGTTTTATCACTGGAAACAAAAAATAGCAGTTTTCTTAAAGTGACAATAGTCGTGTCTTGCAATTTTTTAAAATTTCTGCAATGCATACTACATAGTTACCAAGTCAGTCTTTTCACTTCTAAACTCAAGCTGCTTTTCCTCCAGACCCATCTCATGCTTAATTATACAATAATTATGCTCTATGACTACCTTTCATTTTTGTCAAACACAGTATTATGAGGATATAACAGCATAGCAAAGAAGGTCTCAGGATTTAATAAATTTGTTCCTTTTTGTTTGTTCCATCAAGAATTTAAACTGGTTGCTTTTACTGGGTTTTTGTAGAGTCTGCGACAAATACAGTGACTATTGCTAATAGTTTAGTGCCTGCCTTGTTGTGCCACTTAACGCATAACAGTTTTACCTATCATTGCTTTGACACTGTTAGAATGAATAGAAACATGGTCTTCCCAGGATTAACTATTTGATTCAAAAACATTATTAAGATATCCTGGAAATAATTAGTTGGGGCTGATAATAGACAAATGTGAGCAAAACCAAATCTAGCCATTACAGTTTCATTGACAGACTATCAATCTGCTCTGCGTATTGTGACTAGCCTTTCTTTCATTCCCAAATCCCACAGCTCCATTGTGCACTGGTGAGGTAATAGAAGTAAAAAATGCAAATAACGTTTTAGTGTCAAATAGGTTGGGCTTGAGGATTCCAGACCACTTGGAGAGAATCTAGGTCTAGATGAGCTTATAAGAAGAAGCCACTTCAGGGATTGATCTTCCCTTTATTTGAGATTATTACTGATGCTGATCTAAATGGTGAAAATTATTTTAGTTATTGTTTGAGACACTCTATTTTGTTTAGAAACATGGCCATTGTGCTTGCAGTCAATAACATTTCCTGTGGTCTTTTTTTTTTTTTATGACTTTGCTTGAGGGGTTTAATCCACTTTCTAGAAATAAAATGTGTACTTGGTGTGAAACAAAGTACAAATCATGGCTGAAAATACTGGAAAAGATAAGAGAATAGCTCTACCTTGGTGGTTCACACTAAGGCACACACCTTTTTGTTATAGTGGGATATACGAGAGAATTGTGCTGTTGAGAAATTGAATCAAAATGTATACATCAGCACTGAACTTGTTAGGAATTTGCAGGTATGTTTAAAAAAAACCCCGTTAACCTAGTACTTTATCCATAAACAATAAGGTTGAATTTGCTAGCATTAGGTGCTTGAAGTTCTGAGAGTTTTTTCCAATTAAAAAAAAGTTCCCATAATATCAGGCACAATGATTTCACTCTATGTTACATTTTTTTTTTTAATCTGAACCTTAAAGTTAACTTTTATTATTTGTCCCACTGCAGATAACTCTTAATTTGAGTTCTCGATGAGAGGTAATCAGGAAATCTTACCCATAACAATATAAATGGTGTCCTTAAGTTTGCAAAATTCTTCACAGATATTTGATTTGGGCCTCCTGCAAACTTTTGAAGTGTAGGTGCTAATGTATACCATATTCTTGAAATGTCTGTGTTGTCAGGCTTGTTGTATTCTATCACCTTGATCAGCACCACATTTTCAGATCATCCCTTAAAAAGTAGCTTATTACATTTACAGTTGGCTGATGTCAGTCATTTTATATTGATTCTTTAAATTTTGATACAAATAAATTATTTCCATCTTGTCCTTAAGCATGCTGTTAGGGGGTTTGTTTCCTTGTAATCATTCTCTCTAAAATGAATGGTTTGGACCAGTAAATCTATTAAGATCCCTTGGAGATCTAGATCTTATCTTCAGAAGGATAATGTGGTCTCCTCACTTCCAGGGATAATTTAAATCCTGGTCTTCTGCTTCCTCATCCAGTTTTGTTTTGTTTTGTTTTTTACACCTACCTGCCTTTTGGCTGTTCAGATAGTCCCTTAATTTTTTAATTCTGTCCACATAAATAAAAGGTGATCTTTTAGGGTACTGTGGACCCGTATAAAGAAAAGTCCTTTCACTGGGGAAAAGGTTAAATCCTAAGTGTATTCAAAGATAAAAACTATTAGCTTCAAAATTATTTTAGAAGTTAAACAGTTAAAGGAAAATAATTCAGAGGGCTTCTCATATTGAAGAAGTAGCGAGCTGGCTTCCAAACTAGGAAAACCTGGGTTTAAGTCCTATCACTAATACGTATGTGCTATGTAATTGAGCACTTGTCTCCAAAGTTAGCTATGACCTACATTAGGAAAGTCACAAATCTCAAGTCTAATCCCTTGTCCTACCCAAGTCCTTTGACCATTGATTTTTGAAGAGCTTTACCAGCCACTAGCTAACTTTCTCTTTTCTGAAATATGAAAGCATAGTCACCACCACCCTAAAGCACGTTTATGAACATATTAAGACTCTTAAAATGCATTTAGACAGACTTAGAATGAAGAGAACAACATTTACACAATAGCTGATAACTACTGAATTACTTGCAAACAGTATAAATTGAATAATTTAAATAGTTTATGCTTTATTGAATATATATATATATATATATAATAAAAGGAGACAATGCAGAATGTCTAATGACTGAGAGATTGGTTTTTCCTATTTTAAGGATAACTTTTTTTAAAGATATATTATGCAGAGTCAGCACAGCTAGAGTGTAGGTTTTGAGTAAACTTTTTGATATCATATATAACAATGAGGCCACTGTTTGAACATGCAATACTCACCTTCTGGTCATCAAGAGTTACAAATGTGATTGATTTCTTAACCTTGAAAGTCAAAAGTAAAGCTAATGAGTGCCCTCTGTAAATTTTGTAATAGTTTACTCGAGGAAAAGAAGCCTTCTCCCTCTGAAGTTTTTCACTTTTCCATCTATACCTCTCCCCAAAACCTCTGTGCCATTTGCTCTTAAATTTATATTTGATTACAAATTTCTTTATATTATTATGGTCAAAAGTTTATATGGAGGAAAGGGGTAGATATGTGAAACTTAGGATGCAGGCCAAGAAAATTGATTGCTATGGAAGCATCCATGATTTGGTGTATTCGAAATTGAGCATTCCATTTGAGACCCATTTGCTATATCTATCTTATTGGTTATTAATACATACCAAAATCTAAAATTTCATTATAGAGAAAATTGGGGGAGATTTTTAATGAGTTGTCACATTATAAAGTAAAATTATATTTGTTCTTTTGGAAAGGCTATGTATGAATTTAGTGTTAGTTTATGAATGAACAGTATTTAGAAACCTTTGACTTCTGACACTCACGTAATTTTTACTTTTTCTAATAATTAGTGCTGTGATGACTAATCTCTTTTCTCCATTGTCTCTCTCTCTCTTTTTTATTTTTTTTTTTTAGTGACTCGCCTTTGCCAGTCTCCTCACGTGTCTGTTTTGTAAAGTTCCATGATCCAGACTCAGCAGTTGTGGCACAGCATCTGACAAACACTGTATTCGTTGACAGAGCTTTGATAGTCGTACCCTATGCAGAAGGTTTGTGCTTTGTTTCACTGCCTATGTGGCCATCCTCTTGATGACCGTCTACCTCAGTCTAGTTTTGTAGAGTGAGTAATAGTAGCATGTTAAAAATCTAAGCAATTAACATTTTGAGACCCTTGGTATACTGTGGTCCATAGGTTTTAATTACATTGTGGCCAATTTTTAGTCACTCTTAATTCTGAAAATTAGAATCAGTTCCATTTTTTCTAGTTTAGCTCTTTTTATTAGTAAAAATAAAATAACTGCCCTTAACTCCAATTCCTAAAAGACACTTAGTGATTATCTTAATTGGTGTTGAGTTTAGCCCCTCTTCCCCCATCCTTAAAAAAGATCCATAAAAACCAATAGTCTGATATATGCACTTTCATATAGTTGCCTTTAAATAAATGCATGACTTGGAATTCCACTTTAATAAGAAATGAGAACAGTCGCCATCATTTCCTTTCACTGATTTTTCAAATTAAATTTACCAAATTGTAGATTCCAGTATACCAAGGGTTGAATGATTGTGGTTTGTGTGAAAAGCCAAAAATTCCTTTAGGTTAGGTGCCAGAGGGGCACTGGGCATTTTGTTTTATTCCAAGTTTTCTTGTTCAGCCTTGCTATACTTTATAGAATTTCACTAAATAATAAACTCTTCTCTCTGTTATTTGTGTGTGTGATTTTTGTAGTGGAGAAGGCAAATGCAAAGCCCTTCCAGATGACTGAAAAACAGTGGGTCCTCTGCCGCTACAGGGGATTCTAGACAATAACTAAAGGCCAGCAAGCCCCGCTCAAGCCCCCCAGGTGTTTTCCTGGTGTCACCAAATGTTAACCACATTTTCTCTCTTTTTACATTTTAGGCTGTTAAAGTAATTGGACAGGACAAAAGCAGGGGGGTGGATCTTAACAATGGGACGAGACAGCACTTTTACAGCCACATTATGAAATTTAGGGCAGACTTGAATCCAAATGTACTTTTATTTGATTTATTTCTCTATAAATGTAGTACATGGTTAAGAAAAAAAAAAAGAAATGTAGAGTTACTGGAATTTAGATAAAGATGCATATTTGCTGCCAGGCATTTTAAAATAGCATTTTTTTTTCCCTTTGAACTCAAGGGCAGATAGCTTCTTGGTACTGTCTTTTAAAAAAAAAAAAAAATGCCTTCTATCTCTCAGTATCAACCTGAAAAATTTTACCATGCCTGATAATTGGGTATGCAGGTATTTAGTCCAGAAAACGTGGGAGAGATTGATTTTGTTTTTCTAAAGAAAGCACCTTCATTTTCTGCTCCCAGCAAAGGCATGCTATCAAATTCTGTCCATCTCAGTACTAAAGAGTAAGAGTCTTCCCTGGGCTAGGATCCCTTGCTGAAGCCACTTCCTTTTTATGCTTGTGCCTGGCACCCAAAGAAATCCCCAATGGGAGCCCAATGGATGAGTCTTGGTGCAGGTCTTTGGGGCAAATGCACACAAAATGATAAGGCCATTTTAGTAAAGCTTTAAGAAAAAAAGGGAATCTTTTGGGAAAGTTTTCTTACCCAGTTTTTCTAGATGCTAAATAAAATAGAGCATACCATAAAAATAGAAGCTCCTCATGTACAATTTTAAAGGGAACATTGTCACTTTTTTAGATAAGTTTTTAAAAGTCTATTGGATTATAGGTGTTTTTCATTCAAAAACCTATTCTTGGTGTATTTTCTCTTGTGCTGTGCAGTATTAATGTTGCCTGGCACCAGGTGTGTCACTGCACAAAATGCTCATTCCCTCTCTCACAGCTCCACTCGGTTTTTAGCTCTTACCTTTTGGTGTTGGCAGTGTATTAGAATTGTACACACAGAGTTGATGGGAAAGCATAGCCTTAATTTGGTAACACTGTGATATAGAGAGATTTGGAAGGAACTCTTAATATTAATGGATTTGGGGATTATTTAGGTCCTTGGTTAATGTTTGTTTCTTTTGTCTGTTTCTTTTTTCTTTCATTTCTACACATTCATGCAGTATTTCATGGTTCTATCAAAGCAGCAGTAAAAAAAAAACTCTTGACGCATGAAAATTAACTGGTGAGGGGCCTCATTGCTATTTTCAAATTGTAGTTTTATTTTTAAATAGTCTTTTTTTAAAAAAAAAAAAAATCAGAGGATCCGATGCATGATTTTTTTTAATGGATGCAGATCTTCTCTTAGGTGTCTCACAATAAGTTCAAGAGGATTTCTATTTCTATTCTATTGCCAGAAATGTTGCAATTGCACTAATTTGAGATAGAGATGTTGATATAACTTTTATATATCCTCTTGAGACATAATTTTGCATGCAAAATTATCCCTTAATCTCTGTAGGTATGTTAATATATTGATGCATTAAGTAGTGCCCAATATCCAAATGATCTTCTCCCCCTCTCCCTCCATAACTCTTGGTACCTAAATTGATGACAGCTCTGACACAAGCAAGATAACAGTGCTGTGTATTATACATTTGTTTATGTTATCGGCACTCTCAGTATAGGTGGAAGGAACCATTACCTTTATTTAACAGTGGTTTTTCTTTTTTGTTGTTGTGTTTTACAGTTCTTTTCCCTGGTTCAGCCTGAACTATATACCAGGCCCTGCTGAAAATACCACCCAACAGTTTTCTTCTGCAGCTTATCCAGTTTCTCTTAAGTGCCCTGTACATATTGTATGTTTTATGATGAGATGCAGTTTCTTAATATGTATTACAGAAATACTACTGGTATTTGCAAATATGTAGTTAAATTGTATTATTGAACTCTCATTTTGGGGGCTTGGGCACATTAACAGATTAATCCATCTATCTGTATAGGGCTTTTGCTGTTGGATAGGATTAAAATTGTCTACATGAGTATGTGTCTTATTGTAGGACCCTTATTAATATTTATGCTGAATACATAGACTAGGCATTTAAAATGGACATACTTGTCTTTTGTGGCTTCAAGAGTTTGGGCCAAAGTTTGCTTTTTAACTGGCAATATGTAGCAGCATTTTTTGGTACAGTTAGCACGGCACATGTTGGAACATAAAGCATTTCACTACTCAGGTAAGGAATGTGCCAGTCTGTACCCCTCACACACCCAGTGAATATTCAAAGATCTGCAGAGCCATTCAGATTCACTTTGAGTCAGCAAAAGCCCTACGCTTGATTCAACAGAAAATTTCCTTACATACCTTTCTTCTCTTTAATTTTTACAAAATTTGTATGGTAGGTGTAAAAAAAATCATAGTGAACTGTGCCATATTATTAACCCCTAAATCAACCTTTTTTGTCTTGTGTATCTTGATTTTTCTGTGTGCTTTATAGTGAAGCAGCCGACACGAGTCGTGTTCATAAAACAGCTTTTGAAAGTTGAGAGCACACCCTGGAGAGCCGACTGTGCTTGCTTACCTTTGGTTCATGACTTAAAAATCGAGTACAGGTGATGACATCTTGGCAGTGTTAACAAAAAAGTAGTGTGTATTGTGCTATTTTTTTTTTACTCTAGAAACTTAACCATTTGTAGAGAAAAAGGAAGTCAATTTTTCACACATTGAAGTTTCATTCTGACATAAAATTAGTGATAAATATTAATAGAATTCAAGCTTTATATTTTAGCCAACATAAGTACTTTCAACAAACTCAGGTGGTGTATCAGGGAGACATTTTCTGGGTGTTTTTGTGTGTTTTCTGTCTTGAAAAAGAATGTATTCTAATGCATGGCTATCTCTCTGCAGGAGTTATTCCTGATGAGACTAAGGCTTTGTCTCTGTTGGCACCAGCTAATGCAGTGGCAGGTCTTCTGCCTGGTGGTGGACTTCTGCCTACTCCAAACCCCCTTACCCAGGTACTGCTTCTTGTCAATTCTGAAGAAATGAGAAAGGGAATGGACCCTGGTAAGGGTTTTTAAGATGTATTCTTATAGCAGCACAAGTGGTGAGAGTTAGGAGTCAGTCATTCATTCACTTTACTATCCTGTCTTAGAAACCTTACTGCAAATACAATTACTTTACAAAAACTTGGGGGGGGTGGGGATTCAGGTGTTTAACCTACTAAAGGCAATTTATGCAGCCTCTTAGCACCTGAAAAAGTACGAGATGAAATAACTAGCACATGCAAATTAGGTCAGTAGGAATTCAGCATCTGCATGTGCTTAATGCTTCTAAAATGGCTGCTGCCAAATCTCTTGATTTGGTAAATTAATAGTTGTAACTATTTCTGAGTATAATTCATTAAGGTAATCAATCATTTGGTTGAATTTACTATAAGGAATTGTGATCCTGTGGCCTAGAATTCATAGGCTTATGGTTTAGGGGCTGTCTTAGGCCAAGTCCCTATAGATGTTTTTTACTATGCACAACACAAGGTCAACACTGTGCTGCACAGATTTAAAAATCTGCACACCAGTTTAAAAAGTCATAATTTCCTTTCTTAGTAACTTTTGACGTAATTCAAGGAACACAAAGTAGTAAAGTACTAAAAAAAAGTAAAATTACCCACTTACAGCTGGCACAATGGAATATTAATGACCCCAAAAACTTGTTTAGTTGGAAAAATTGGATAAGATTAGCAGAATATAAAATTAATCCAGGAAAATTACCAGCATTTCTGTGTCTGGAACTAACAAAAGTAAAGAAATGACAACATGTTATAGTCTAGATAATTATGGAACGCCGGAAGTATCTGACAATTTACCTGCCAATACGTATGCATGATTTACTTAAATACAGAAAAGAAAAAAAAAAAAGGAACTTTGATAACTGGAAGATTCAGTGTTGCTTGTAGGCTTGGGCTAAAAGCATTCAAAAAACTATTTAAATTTATTTCCAGGTAGAAGGTTTTATGATGGTTCCCAGAGAAGTTCTGTAACACTAGATAAAATCTGTTTGGAAGATTGAAAGGTCTAGAGTCCTAAGGAAAATGATAAGGCAAATATTGAAAGAAGTGTGCTGCCATGGCCATGCTTGAGAAACAGCAGGTGGTGTCGAACTGTAGGTCCTGATTTTTAAAAACCACAGACTGGTTGGCTTGCCCTTGAGACTGGCTAAGCCCAAGAATTGAAGGAGGTCCTTGTGAGAAGAGGATGGGGAAAACCAGCAGAAATTAAGCTTCATCCAACTCCTTAAGTCTTAAAGCCTTTAGAGGTTCATAGGGGGTTGACTTTAATTACATGGTCACAGGAAAAATGAAGGCAAAAGAATTGAGATGCTAGTCATAGGATCCTTAAAGGTTAGAAAGATCAAAAATGCCAAAATGAGATGATTTTTATTACCTAAAGTTTTTATATAGATAATTAACATTTTCACTATATAACATTGAATTAGAGAGTGGACCTCCAAGCCAGGAAGACTTAAATGTCTCCTGGCGCACACAGATCCTTTGGCCGGCTACATTCCACACCCTTTTGATTTCAGAAAATAGGCTGATTTCAAAACGTCTCTTTACCTGGAAGTTCCCTAAACCAATGAAATTTAAGAGTTCCAATCCCTTGGCAAGATATGAAACTCATCAACACATACCACAGAGCTATTTCCTTATGAAGAAATTCTACAGATCACTAAGAGAGAAGAAAGCTTGCTAAAATAACAGGCTTTGCCATCATAACAAGTTTTCAAAAGTGACCCAAAAATGTTAGGAGCCACTTGGAAGCAAGTAATGGTTCAACATTTGCATATGTTTCTGGTTGACCTAACAATCCCATAATAGACCCCAAGGAAGACAGGGCAAAAATTTGAGCTCTGAACTTTTATGAACATGGTAAATTGAAGCAAAGTGATTGAATGGGGGAGGGGTATGGATAATGAATGAAATGTTGAAAGAAATTTCAGCGAAGGGGAAAAAAGGGCATTTGGGCTAATACAGTGAAAATAAACAGAACATGCAACTCCAGATGAAGAGGTGATGTGGACTTGAGACACATAACATCATGCATGACCTATATGAGAGTTTGTTTTGTTTATATTTGTAAATAAGGAGTTTTTTCTTTTTCAGTTGAGGTGGTGGAGGGATGATGTAAGAAGGGAAGAGAGAAGAGCAGATTTGATTTGATTTTGATTTGGGTTGATGAAAAAGTAAAAAATTGAATCTGAATGTTTTTTTTGTTTGTTTAAAGAAATATCTCAGATATTCATATCTATCACAACATAAAAATAAAAATTACTGAAAGGCACTAAACCTCTGGAAAACTGCAAAACTAAAGAAAGGTACTCTTCTAGGGACAAAGGAGGGGAACTATTACAGTAAAGTATTAGATACATTTTGAGGTCAGGTCATGTGACTTGATTGTTGTTTTTAAGTCCCGGAAAACAGATATTAAAATGCCTCTATTCTGAGAGGCCGGGGGACAGAGGACATGTGTAGTTACATATTATGACTGGGCTTTGGATTTCAGTAGTATAGGGAATTTAAGGTGAGAAAATGCCCTTTGGCAGGGCAGACAGCCCTGCTCCAAAATAACCTGCTGTCCTCCAGTCCTTGGGTACAACCAACATGGCTCAGAAGAAAAAGCAAGGCTGGCGATTGCACAGCCCTGCCTCACTTCAGTCCACTTCGCTTCACGGCATGGGTCGGCCTCCCTGATGCAGAACAAAGGATGGACAACAAGCTATGACACTTCTGTGCCCGGGCTCTTGGCAGAGGTGAACCCAACAATTCCTTGGAAAATGCTTTTCAGTGGGGCTGTGCTCCCCAATAAAGCTGGTTATTATCTGTGACCTTGATTATTCCCCAAGCTTGTTCATGTCAGAAGCAGGACTTGGAAGGTAGCTCTCTGATGCCGTGTTATCTGTTAGATGGTTTTACCCAGTAGATCTTCTTTTCTCAAGGGGTTGAATGAATGGCATCAGTTTTTTGTTTTTTTGTTTTTGTTTTGTTTTTGTTTTTATAAATTTTTGGAATTATACTATAGCAAACCTCAGAAAAGACCCATGCTCTTGAAGTAGCTTTATAAAAACAATGTATTTCAAGCATATTGCAGTCATTAGAAATTTTTTTTTAATTGTTCACAGTATTTTTGTTGGGAATTTGTATTTCCAGCCTGTAAGGCTTAAATAAGAAATGCTAATGTCTGTTCTCTTGCAAATTAGCAAGTAAGGAGTTAGTTGTATTTATTTTGGTTGCAGGGAGCAAGCATGGGGCACACCAGTGTCTCTCTGATCCCAAGCATTTTGTCGACAAACCATTTGTCATTGGGGGGGAGAGGGGAATCCAAAAAATGGCTGGTAGTTAGAATAAGGAATCTTGAAAAGGAAGGCTCTTTGAGTTGAGAGCTGAACCCAGCTAAATATATGCAGTAAAAATGACTAAACACTTGATTTGCAAGAATTGGGAAATTGTAGAGCTGACTGGGGTCCTGAGAAGTAGCTAGTCCACCGGTGGAGGTCAAGGGAATGGAAGGGGGAGTGTGGAAAAATGTGCAGGAGCATGAGGCTCTTGATCTAAATATGGAATTCTTGGTGTGAATTGGAGTTTTCTGCTACATGATCTTTTAAAATTTGTAACATTGAGGATATCTTTCAGTCATGGTTTTGTGTGCTGCAGCTGACTCTACAGCATCCGCACGGGTTGGTTGAGTGTCTTTTTGGTCCCTAGACGCCTCCCTTTTGTCCTCCACAGATTGGTGCTGTTCCTCTGGCGGCTTTGGGGGCCCCTGCTCTGGACCCCGCCCTTGCTGCTCTCGGGCTTCCTGGGGCAAACTTGAACTCTCAGGTAGAGTTTCCTTTTTCACTTGGTCTTTTTCCTGATTTATCATTCCTCAGTCAAGAAAGCTTCATTTCTGTGGTCCTTGTTTTGAACATCTCCTGGTGTAGTATTAGTTACGTTCTTCATGTAAACTTGATATCATGAAGCCCCAGTGGCATTTAGTGTTGTCTCCCACTCGGGATTGCAGCGTCTGTAGCTGCCAGTTGTACAAACATTTAGACCAGTCGTCTCAGCGTCAGCAGTTTGGGCTAGGGGCGGACACCAGCGTGCACATTCATGGCTGTGAAGGGTGGCTTATGCATCTTATGCATGTCAGTCAGTTTGGGTCAATTTGTTCTTCCACGTATTATTCTCCAAGATAGTTTGGGATTTTTAGATTGTTCTTTTCTCGCTACCCCTTAGAGGACATTCCTAAATGAAAATTCTGTCAACTCATACAACAGTGTGGGAGGTGGAGTGGTGGTCATTTCGTATCAGCTGCGTCTCTGGGGTTGTAAAGCAGTGTACTGCTATCGGGATGGATCTTCAATTGTTAGATAATACATTCTTTTTAAAATGTTCTTTTTACAGTCTCTTGCTGCAGATCAGTTACTGAAGCTAATGAGTACCGTGGATCCCAAGTAAGTTTTCTGTGATGCAAATTGAAATGTGTTACAGATGAGAACAAAGGGCATGTTTAGGGCCTAACTTTTGGGGGGGAACTTATATAGCATTGTTAACTTAATGTTATATTTCTTGAACTTGGAATGTTTTCAAAGAGATTTCCTAATTTTACCTGTGTAATTCTTATTTGCAAAATCTGCCTTATGAGGATTCATAAGCTGGTAACCAAATTATCCTAAGAAAGAGTAAATTATTTGTGGATCCAAAGCATTTTAGGAGTAGGATTATTCAATTAGTTGGATGGCATGGCCTTTAAAAGCCCAGGTGAGGTGGAGAATATGCTGAAGCAATTGGGATGGTATTTACTTTCATTTACAAAAATGTAAAAATAGATTTTTTTATTCTAGTCTCGTTTTCAAAACATAATCGCTGATACTTGTATTTGTGAGGGAATTTCCGCAAAGGGAACATTCATCTAGTGATCCCAAAAAGTCTTTGTGTAGTATCAAGCTGCATCTTGTATTATTTGTGGGTCAAATGTTGATTTCATACCAGGGCTTTATTCTTTAGGTTCTTTTCAAGATGACTGAGGGTCCTGACGTAAAAATCTTAGCTTTCATCATTTCTCAATGGTCCCCCAAGTCACTTTACCCAATCAGTCATCAATAGTAGTAAACATTTATTAAGTGCCTGTGTGTCAGGTTTACTTTAGTAAAGTTCTGCAGTGAACCCAAAAAAAGGAAAAAAGGCAGCTTAGAGTGGATAGACAAAGCGGTCTGAGTCCTGAGGGAGTGCAGCCAAGTGGGAAAAGACCCCCCTTCCTGACATCTGGGTCTGGAGTTGCCTGATGATGAGGTGTTCGCAACTGCCCCTGCGAAGCGTTCACAGGCGTCACTGCTTAAGGCATTGGGGGAGCTTTGTGTGTTCTGGGACGTGCAGTTGCCGCTTTAAAATGGGTGTCTCCCACCCCACCCCCCGGACTCAGACGGAGTTCTTTGGTTTCAGGTTGAACCATGTAGCTGCAGGCCTTGTCTCCCCGAGTCTGAAATCCGACACCTCGAGTAAAGAAATTGAGGAGGCTATGAAAAGAGTGAGAGAAGCGCAGTCGCTGATCTCTGCCGCCATCGAGCCAGGTGAGTCCGGCGTGTGTGTGGGCAACTGTGTGGCACACTGACTGGGACCAAAAGTCGGAAAGAGTCCTGAGTTCAAACCCTGCTTCACACATTGAGTCTGGGCAAGTCAAAAGTCAGCATTCTGATCCTGCAAATTTGCAGATATTTTAATAATACTTGAAAAAATGAATAGGAGAAAATAGATGTAGCAATATTGGCAGTAGTGACTCATGATATAAAGACAAGCTAGAAGGGAAAGCATTTGGCTGTAGCCTGTAGATGGGGATGCCTTGGGTCAGCAGGGCCATATTTCAAATAGAGAGCTGGGGCAATACAAAAGCTTGGAAGCATCCTTGGAGTTTGTGAGTTCCTCTCATTTTAATAATAAACAGATCCCTTGTTAGCAGTAAGCAACATATTTCTTGTTCCATTCCGTGTCTTTCAGCTCCAGCGCCATGGTTTTCCCATAAGCATGAGCTCCTTGAACAATTCTGAGGCACTATCTTAGCGTTAGATTGGCAAATGGACCAGAAAAGGGAGAAAGACAAATGTTGGCAGGAGAGAAAACCAAGCCAGTGAGAGGGAAGATAGCAAATTTACAATAAGAAAATGGCTATTTGAAAAGTTATTGTCTCCAAGAGTTTTTAAGACATGTCATGATGCTCTTTGGCATACTTGTGAACTTCTTTTTCCTTTCTATTTGTAGATAAGAAAGAAGAAAAACGAAGACACTCGAGATCCAGGTCACGTTCCAGGAGGAGGAGAACTCCTTCATCTTCCAGGCATAGGTCAGAGCACTATTTCCCTGCCTTTTGCATTTGCTAAAGTGCTTTTTCATGTGTCATCCCCATTTTAGGTCCCTGGCTGGGCATCCATAGATTTTCTAGGATGCTGATTACCTAGCTCAGAGCAGGTAGTTTGTTCAGAGCAGGAAAACGAAATATCTAGCCTTGTGAGCATCTGAAAGCTCAGTGAGTTTGAAACCAAACTGAGTGATCTCTGGTCCTTCTTTTTTCATTGACCGGCATGGCATTCTCCAGTAAACCCGGATTTGCAGCTTAGAGATCATCTTTGTCCCATCACTTAGCCACAACATTGCCAAAACATTTGCCTGCATGATAATCTCTTGGAATGTCCCAGTCTTTCTACTCTGGGGGCTTTTGCTTGAGTTGAGGCCTCGTAGTTCAATCATGTTGGATTCCTAGGGACCCTCTGGACCATAACTGTCCCCAGAGTTTTGTTGGTACCAGGGGGTGGGGGAGGTTGCCATTTCCTTTTTCAATGAGCTAAGACAGATTAAGTGACTGGCCTAGGCACACAGCTACACAGCTCCTCCAAGCTACATAGCTGCTCCTTTCATCTGTGGGCTGACGTCAGAGCCTCTCGGCTGTTCTCCCTTCCCACTGCACTCCCTGCTGCAAGATACCAGTATGCCCTGCCCTTGTCAGGGATCTACTTCTAAGTTAAACATGGGCAGCCTCCTGTACTTTATCATCCCATCGCCCACATGGGGCATTTTTTAAAAACCCAGAAACGTGATAGGACTTTGTTCCCTTTGGGGAGACCTGGATCAAGCCCCTTATAAATGGATGATGAGCAGAATGACCGCTCTTGTTTCAGACAGGATCTTTTTAATCATATATTCTAGGATTTTGCCAGGCTAAATTTTAGCAGATCATTCCAGTTTTTCCAACATGAAAGAGTGCACAAATGCAAATATTGAGGAGAGAAGCAACATGATTGAATGCAGCAGTTGAGGTTTTTAAAAAAAAAAAAGGCTTTACTGGACAGCAAGCCTGATCTGAATCCACTCAGTACCCCAGGTCAATAGTTGTCTGGCTCTTGATCAGGCCATGCCCTAGAATGTAGAGCTTCCAGAGAGAAGTGGAGACCATGCTGTCTCTCTGGAGGATGGGAAGGCAATTGGGGGGGGGGAGATGCGCAGAAGTTGTCTGGCTGGATTGTCATGTGGTGCTATAGAGCACTGGCTTGGGGTTTTGTGTCATGGATGGAGTTAGGTGGCCATCACAACCTGTGGCACTCACCCTCCCCTCGCTGGGTCTCCTAGGCTTGTTGAAGGTTCAATAGCTAAGAGCTGTTAAACTGGCCAGGACTGAAGGGCACGACAGAGCCCTGAGCCCCTTGGGGTTCTTCCTTTATAAGAAAGGGGAATTCTCTGATCTGGTGACTGTCATTTTATCTATTACTATTACAAAACATGGATTCTCCTCCAAGTTTGATGCTCTGAAAAACATGTTTTAAACTTGAGTGATTTTTTTTTTTTTGGACTCAAATAATAATCTTGTGGCTTATTCCTATTAAGACGGTCAAGAAGCAGATCCAGAAGGAGATCACATTCTAAGTCAAGAAGTAGGCGACGATCCAAAAGTCCACGACGGAGGAGATCTCATTCTAGAGAGCGGGGCCGAAGATCCAGGAGCACGTCAAAGACCAGGTATGGACTGGAGCCACACCACGGTGTTCTGGGAGGAACTTGGCCAGTTATTTGGAGACGTGGTTTATAAGGGAGTCATGATCAGTACAGAGCCATAGAACCTCTCCACCCTGGTCCTGTGGGCCAGGGGCTCTGTGCTGGTGGGGACCAGGGTTAGAGAAGAATGCATGTGGTCAGAACCTTGAGGCCTCAAGGGGTTCCCCTCACTGGGGCATTGGAGATCCCAGCCTAGTGTGCTCCCCTAAATGTTCTTCTCACAAAAGACTCTGCCGTGGCAGCAAGTTTCCTTCCCCCTTCCCTTGTCTCCTCGTGTGCTCCTGCAGTGTTAGGGATGCCTATTTAAGAGGCCCAGGCACACTAGTGACTGTTATGATCCTTCTGCCTTTGTAGAGACAAAAAGAAAGAAGAAAAAGAAAAAAAGCGTTCAAAAACACCCCCCAAGAGCTACAGCACGGCGCGGCGGTCACGGAGCACAAGCCGGTGAGTGCCCTACTGGGTCCTGAGCCACAGCATGGGGGGGGTCCTCATGCACCATTATTTCTGTGTACAATGAAATCCTAGTTCTGCTCAGTTCATGTCAGTCTCTCCAGGCCTCTCTATTCATCCTGCTGGTCATTTCTTATAGAATAATAATATTCCCTAACATTCATATACCACAATTTATTCAGCCATTCTCCAGTTGATGGGCACCCACTCAGTTTTCAGTTTCCTGACACTACAAAAAGGGCTAACACAAACATTTTTGCATGTGTGGGCCTTTGTCCATTTTTATGATCTTTTTGGGATACAAACTCAGTCACTGCTGGGTCCAAGGGCACGCAGAGTTGGATGGCCTTTTGGGCACAGTTCCGGATTGCTCTCCAGAATGGTTGGATTCATTCACAATTCCACCAGTTTTCCCACATCCCCCAAAATTTGTCATTATCATTTCCTGTCCTCTTAGCCAATCTGACAACCTCAGAGTTGTCTTAACTTGTATTTTCTAATCAGTAGTGACTTACTGGCAATAGATGACTTTAACTTTTTATCTCAAAATTGTTTGCATCCTTTAATCATTTATCGATTAGGGAATGATTTGTAGTCTTAGAAATTGGACTCTTGTTTTCTACATCGTTCAGAAATGACTGCCCTCAAATTTTGACACTTGGTGATTGTCTTCTGATCTAGGGCAAGTTACATCTTCTGTTTACCTCAGTAGCTTGCCCGTTATCATCCTCACCTTCCACAGTAGTTGCCAGGATCAGTTGGGAGGAGAATCGATTGTAAAGCAATTTCACCCTGCACTGGTTCTAGCCACGCTATTCGTTGATTATTTCAGGAGAATTCATAGCACCAGTTTTCTGACTTCTGGTTTTCTTTAGGCAAAGCATGACTGTTGGGTGACCGTTTTGTTCTCACCATAGTTTTTGTTGATAGTCACTTTTGGATCTTTTCAGAATGAATGGTTCTTTACCAGACATCTGGGATAAATTAGGGAAGGGGGTACAGAATGATGGTGGCTGCACCGGTGGCTTTAGGAGCACGGGCCTGTTTTTCTCTCTGAACTTGGGGCTGTGGGACAGCTTTGGTACTTAGAGACAGAGGGTCACATGGTCTGGGGGCTGTGGGGGTGCTTCACAGGCCAGCATGTTTCTGTCCTTGCAGGGAGAGGCGGCGCCGAAGGAGCCGAAGTGGGACGCGGTCCCCCAAGAAGCCTCGCTCTCCCAAGAGGAAGCTTTCGCGGTCGCCCTCACCCCGGAGGTGAGCACAGGGGCAGCTTGGAGGGAAGCGGGGCATAGTGAGGGTACCAGCCTTTGTGATTTTCTCATGGTTCTCTGTCTGGTTCCAGACATAAAAAAGAAAAGAAAAAAGACAAGGACAAAGAGCGGCGCGATGAGCGCGAGCGCTCCACCAGCAAGAAGAAGAAGAGCAAAGACAAGGAGAAGGAGCGGGAGAGGAAGTCCGAGAGTGACAAGGATGTCAAAGTAGGTCTAGGGGATGGGGCACTGGGGTGGGGCCTGAGGCCGTGTGGACAGGCAGGGCTGCCCCTCCTGGGACAGACTTTGACTTGGCTTGTGCTTGTGGGCAAAGCAGGTGACAAGAGATTACGATGAGGAGGAGCAGGGCTACGACAGCGAGAAGGAGAAGAAAGAGGAAAAGAAGGCGCCCGAGGGGGGCTCCCCCAAGCCCAAGGAGTCTTCGGTGGAAAAGGGCAGCGGGGACTCCTTGCGTGAGTCCAAAGTGAACGGTGACGACCACCACGAGGAGGACATGGACATGAGTGACTGAGGCCCGGCCCGGCCGTGCACATGCCTCCGTGTCATTCCCCGCCTGGTCTCTGTCTGCCCCGTGTGTTACCCCAAACCTAGATGTGTCGAGCTCTGAGCTCCCAGTGGTCGTCCAGCTCCCGATCCTCTGGGTCACCCCTTCTGGGGATGGCGTCTGCCCCCTGTGCTGGGGGGCTGCGGGGGGCCACGAGAGTGACCGGCTGCATGCATCTCCAGCAGGCATGGATTGTGGATGTTGTATGATCTCTCCTCCCTTATTAAATAAGCTCACGTAGACGATTTCTAGAGTTTGATTCCTTACAGTACTAGAGCCGTATAGGGAATGCACTGATTGCATGTTAATTGTGGCAGGAATATCCTCAATGTCTCTTCGAGTCTACATCATAACACAAGAACGGAGTCTGCTTAGGGCCTTCGGTGGGTCAGTGTGATCAGATTAACATTTCATTGGTAACATCGAAAATCTCCTTGGAGCCTCGGCTGATTTTTTTTTTTTTTTTCTGTGCGTTTGGTTTGGCTTTCAAAGGTTAAAGATGCACTAGACCTTTTTTTTTTTTTTAAATTAGGGTTTTTTAAGTTTCTTCCTTCTCTCATCCACCCTCTCTCCCCCCCCAAAAAAAAAAAATCTGGTAGCAAATAGCATATTTTGAAATGGAGTTCTGCAATTTTCCCTAATCTCTATTCCATTGGAAGCTGAGATTTCTTGTATTAATTTATCAGTGCCCATCTTTAAAACTTACCTTGTACTGATCTTCTTCATACCATTGTACAGTTTTTTGCTTTGTTTTTCTTTTGGTTCTTACTGTTTGGAACTCATTGTTGGGGGGGAGGGAAGGTAGTGCATTTTTAATTGACATTTGTATGCTTTTAAAACAAGTCTCCTTGATAATGTCCTTTTTATTTGATCTCAAGTTGTATAAACTAATTTGTGTTAACTGTCCCTGCAGTAGTAACCCCACACATCCAGTGACTCCAGGTTATATGCATAGTTAGGCAAGCTGTTTTCTTAGTTACCCCGTTCCAGAGCTTTTACTTTTGTGCAGGTAAAAAAACAGAAGTAGGCGACATACAGTCCGTGCCATGTTGATGTACAGTTTCTGAAATTGTTTTACAAGACTTTGATAATAAAACCCTGAAACTTAAGCTCAAGTTCCTGTAAAACTGTACTTGTATTTATTTATACTTTTGAATGTATGAAATTTACCTCATTCACCTAAGGAGTTTGCTTCTCCCTCTGTGCACTGGGAACAAGGTTCCGGATGACTGTTTTCTGTCCATCAAGAGGGCGGCACCGGAAAACTCAAATTGTTTTGTGTGAGAATTTTCCTGCCTTTTTTTTTTTTTTAAGTGGGAGGTGGGAAGGTGATACAATGGTAAGCCTTAATGGTCTGTTGTATTTCTCCATTAAGGAACAATCCCCTCAGTGGCTAACACATTTGATATTTTCAATGAACTCTGAACCCTTGCCTTTCTCTGGAATGGTATTAAATGATTAGTGTCCAAGGGTATGTGTCTACAGTTCTTCTGTGGCATATTGAGTGGTTCCATGCATCTTGTTTGGGTGAGTGGCAGGGAAAGAAGAAAAAAGACTTGGTACTTTTAGATTTTAACCAAGTCAGAATCTTATAAAAAAAAAAAAGTTTTTAACTGTCTTTTTATCACAGGCATTTTGCAGTTTGCCATATATGAAAGCATCATTTTCAGAGTTTATAGAAAGTACACTTTAAAAAGAATTTTTCCAATACTGTATGAAGTGAACGATTTGATAGATGAAGGGTCCTAAGTAATCACTGCTTTTGAAAATAGATAAAAATACTCTTAAATATACATTTCCTTGGCTTTTTAAGATAGACTTTTCAGTCTTTATTCCATGTGGAAACCAGGTCCATCCATCCTGAAACATTGTTATTGCATCCAATGAAAGAAAGAAATCAGAGCGCCCAGCTCTTTGGCTTTGGGAAAGCGGTAGCGGTTGTGATGGCGTGGGCAGTAGGGGAAAGGGCGCCCCCTCTGTCTGGCCTGCTCCTACCTACCAGGGAAGGCCAGCGCTGGGGCTGGCCCACTGTAAATACAGGCAGAGCCCTTTCCGGGTAAAAGGAATCAAGTGAAACTGCCTCCACACCGAGTTTTGTTCTGTATTTGGTAGTTTAAAAAAAAAAAAAAGATTTAAAAAATAAAACTGGTTTTATTAGAAAAAGGTTGGTGTGATTTATTGGCTTGTCTGACTGGAGCAGTTCAGAGATTTGTGAGCAGATGCTCTGGGGGGGGGGTTGTGGGACTTTGGGCTGGGCCCCACAGCAAGGGAGCTGGAAGGTAGAGCAGGCAGCAGGGTCCTTGAGGCTCCAAGCGTCCATTCCAACCTGTGTGTTGGCCCTTAATTACCAGGCTGTGCCCAACTCTTGACGTTTCTATGCTGGGGTTTTCTTAAATCTTTGGTCCCAACAAGGGACCAAAGGGTAGGTGGTGAGCTGAATGCGGCTACGGCCTCCCCACCTCGTGGCCTGCAAACCAGGTCAGAAACCCGCCCAGTGGCCCAGGTCCAGTAAGGCTCCTGTTCCGGGGGTCTCCGAGCTAAGCCGGCTTCAGACCCAATGTCGATAAGCATCTGGACAAATGGATGAAGTAAAAGTGAAGCCAGCATGAGCTCTTAAGAGAACCTATCTGTCGCTGGCTCTGAGAGGGACCAAAGCTTTTAGAAATAAGGAGAAAGTTATCTATTTCCAGGTGAAATCTTTAAGGGATTCTGCTTGTAAAAGAGGAATAGATGAATGTTTAAATCCCAACTTAAAACATTTCCTCTTGTTTGGGGGAAGCCAAGTTGACTGGAAAAGGGAAAAGAACACAAAGCAACTCGTTTTACCTAAGCGTGACGATACCACAGCGCCGAGGAGCCTCAGTGGGCCACGGATAGCCGGGCCTACGGGCCCCCTCCCCTCACTCCGGCAGGGGGGGGCCTCGGGGTTCGGGGCCCGGTGCACAGGGTCGTTCACGCGGGGGGTTAGAGAGGGGCCACAAAGGGGGGCCGCCTCTCACCCGGAGCACAGCACATGTTCGTGGGGCACCTGGTGCTAAATCATTCGGCTCTGAAAACCAAATCATTTTTCTTCTGGGTTTCCTTTCAAAGTATTAACAGCTGCTAGCTGACATAAATATGCTTTAGCAAGTGAGTATCTCTGGAACCGCTTCCTTGGTTACTCTGATACCTGCAGTGTACCCAAGGGCTAACAGGCAGCCTGAATAATTTTCTGTTTATTCATTTGAGAAGCAAAAAAGACCAAAAGCTTAAGGACTCATGAGGGAAAAAGAACTGAAATCATTGGAAAATTTAGGATTTTATTTGTAATAACTGAAAAAAAAAAGTTGTAGAAATGTTGCAGAGGGAGCTAAACACAAATCCTTTCCATAACATTCTTTTACTTAAAAAAAAAAAAAAAAAAAAGTGGTTGGGTCCCCCCAGTGCACATTTTCCAAAATTAGAGAATATATGCATTTACAGAACTTTCGAAAATGACACCTTATTACCAGAACCAAAAAGCTGCATTTCTTCTACCAATAACAACCTAAGAGATGCCGGCGAGTTCAAAAGTTAGGTTAGCACAGGAGTAACAAATGGTGAAATAACAAAGAAAAAGGATCTGAGGTCCCTGGACAGCCGAAGCCCGGGAAAAACAGCAACTCTAGCAATAAAGCAAAATTTAACAAAATGAGGAGCAAGGTAAATAAGCCTTCTACCGGAAGAATGTAAACTTAAGTCAGTGAAAACACTAGGGCTGGAAAATTACCAAGGATTTCAGTGCACTTTCTTTAGCTCGATGAAAACGGAAGATCAGAATGAGGCTGGTTAAGAGCATTTCCTATTCTGTGGCTCCAATTAGTACCTAAAAGAATTTGTTTTCCCACATTTTATCAGTGCTATTAATACAAAGTTATTTTAGGGAGGTACAATGGTTGTCCAAAACTCAATGGAAATCCTCGTTCCCTTTACTAGCTCTGTGATCAGTGGATTCTTGGCCTATATGTAAATGAACAAAATTCATTTGCGGAACTCGCCCTTAAACTGGACTGAGGTTTTCTAAAGGAATTTTTAAAAAGTCCAATAACGACTTAGACAGCCTCAAAAATTTCTCTTTACAAAAAGTGTGAAAGAAGATTTATAGACTAGATTTGGCAGATTACTAGTAGTTCAATAATTCTTAGGCAAGATCATTTTATTGGGCTTTGATTATTGCCATGAAATATGTAGATAATGAAACTTGTCCCCGCCTTTGCCAAGTTTGTGGTCATTTCTCTCCAGGACGGGGCAGGACGGGGGGGCAGCTGGCCCGTTCAGCATCTGAAGGGCAGGCAGACCACCCAACAGCCGGGGCCTGCTGTTGTTCCCGTCACCGTCCTAAGGTGACAAAGTTTCACTAGACTGCAGCCACTCCCAAGGGCAGAGTGGACACGAGGTACAATCCATCCGTCTTTATTTAAAGAGTAAGTATTCGGACCCGAGTTTCCATGTTCGATGCTCTAGAAGTCACCGCCCGACAGCTTTGTTCCTCACACTCAAGTTCTTCGACACATTTTCTGGAACCAGGTGGTCGCCCGGCTAGGGGCACCTCCAAGTCCAGGGGCCGAGGGCCAGAAGAGGTTCCTGGGGGGTAGGGGCGTTAGGTCCAAAAAGCCGTCCCAGGCAGTTCTGCTCCGACATCCTTGTCGTCCTGTGCACCTGGAGCTTTCTAAGCCGGACAGCGCTGGGCAGAGGAGGAATGGTGGTTATCATTCATAAAGAACGGTTCCTAGGGAAAGACCGCGGGCAGGGAGAACTCCAGGTGTACACGCTTTGTAGGTCTACTTGTGTCACCAAGACTTCCGCCCTCCTGATCACTGGAGGATCGGTCACCCGGAAGGAGCTCCAGCCTGCAAGACGGGGAGAGCCAGATCACCCTTCGTCGGTTCTCCGCTTCCAACCGGACACGCTGCACAGCCGGGGCTTTATATTTTCTGGTACAGACCAGCTTGTTAATGACTCCCTTCCAGCATTATGTAAACAGCAGGTGCTACATTGAAAATATTCCAGAGCACTTTAAAAACAAACTGTCCTTGTGAGTACTACCAAAGGAAAATAGTGTTTTGATGATTTGACCTTATCTGATAAACTACTTTAAAAACTACATTTCTGAAAATCTGTGAAATGCGGTGAGAAGTTGATTTGCATCAGAGTTGATTCCTAAGAGTTGCCATTGGAAGAAGTATCGGGGCGTGGGTTTGTCCTTTGTGACTGGGAAGATGACAACAGAGTGGAATGGAGAACTTGTGTTTCTTAAAAAGTACAAATGTGTGCAAAACAATTCAGTGCAAAAGTGTTCAGTAGTTTTGCTACCTCCAGTGCACCCCAGTAAAGTATTCACAGCTTCCAGGAGATACTGACCGAGCCCAGGCTGTGAGTAAATGAGATGTGGTTCTCCCCACCCCCCGACGCCCCCCATCCCCATAAACTGCTTATACGAGCTTCTCCATCCTAACCATGGGGAGCCAAGGTCGCCCCCTCGCCTGCTCCCCAACCCCAGTGGGGGACCCTGAATTGGCAGGATGATTCCCAGTCTAAGTCTATTAAAGCTTGAAGGAAGAGAGGCTGGGAAACCAGCTAATCTTCCTTCAAGGAAAGCAGGCCTACAACGAACACCCACCCCCAAGGTCTAAGAAGCCACAGACAACAATAATTATTATTTTAAAAATTTAACCATGAATACTTTTTTCTGAACTATAAAAATTATTTCCTTTCTTAATATTAAAACATGAACATATCTGTAGTCATATACATTGCTATGGAGAAAGCAGCCTTCGAGATCCTTGCTTGTGACTTTGTAATTGCATCTTCTATCCAGTGTCCCCCCCCCGCTCTGTAAACATCAGCTTCCTGGCAGACCTCCGCGGAGGCGCACGACGCGGCCGGCCTTCGGGGCCTCTTCGAGGACACCGGCTCGCCCCGCTGCTCTGGCGGCCTGGCGTCCGGCTTTTGTAGAGAGCCTCCTCAGGAATAAAAGACCAAAACGCTCAGGACATTTCAAAATGAGCAAATCCGATTTTGTAACAACCAGGGGGCTTGTTCTGGAAAGCCCGACAAACTCATTTCCCGATCCAGGCGGCAGAGACGGACACCTCGGTAAAGGAACGCCTTCTGCCGATCGATTCCAATGAATGTGGGCCTCCAAAAGAACCGGCCTTAAGTACAGTCACCCAGTATTTACTGACAGCAATCCCACACTACTCATAGTTAAGCACTCTCATGATACTTCACGCCACGTGACGGTCAAACACAATTCTTACTCATTTATTTTCAACTTTGGACCTTCAAATCAACTCGGAAAATAGGAAGAATTTCTGATGCAAAATTGAGAATCCATGATTTGAACACCTGAAGGCAAAAATCAATGAATCTACTTTCCCTTAAGTGGCTTAAGAAAAAATAAAACCATGGAGTAGGAATCATCTCTAAACTGAAGTTACATTTTTAGAATTTAACAAAGGGATTTTTATATATTATGTGAAACGCTTATACCCTAGAGTCAAAGTATTCAATATAAATATGGGAATATATTTTCAAAGTCTTCAGTTTGAGGGTTTCCTTTAAAAAAAAAAAAAAAAAAGGAAAACTGGGACCCCTCTCAGGTCACCCTTCAGCCACCGCCCCCCAGACCTGTGGGCCCTCCATGGGAAGCCGATTTCCAAATTTGGGAATCCTTTTTTTTTTTTCTTTTTTTCTGGAGAGTGCTCAAACTCGTCAGATGGTAAGCATGCGAACCCACACTTTATCATGAACACAGATTAAAAAAGAAAATGAGACTCTACGGCAGAAAGATTAGTAAGAAACGTTTTCCACGGGAGACTTCGGATAAAACCGTGAATAGCACCACACAGGAGTCGCACTAAGGTGCTAAGAGGAGGTACCGTATTCCCTGCAGAGTGAATGCTAGTTCTGAAATGTATTGCAACGTGAAAATGCAACTGTTTAATGGTCACCATGGGGCTCGATCATCTACAGAAAGCCTCGTTCCTTCCACTCCATCGCGCTCCACAACATTCCCGTGACTGCACTACACACAACGGACACTGGACAGTGAGGAAAGCCAAGCCGGAAGGACAGACGCCACCTTGGCCAGGAGACGGCAAGTCTACAAGGGCTCCGATCTCTAGTAAGACATCTCATTTTCTCAAGCGTTAATGGTCCAGGAGTGTTTGCTTTTTACGCTAAATCCGTGTATCACCGAGAAGTGTAAAAAGGTGTAAAAACCAAGCGCAGCCCGGTGGCTTCCGACACCCGGACTCCTCAGAACGGCTCCCGAGCTCACGGCGTGGGGATCGTCCAAAGGCCGACCCGGCGCGCGGCAGGAAACGTGCTCGATTCCACGGGACTGCGGACGATCGCCCTCCCCGCTTCCCAGGGAGCCGCCCTCTCCTGGACATGGCGGGTAAGCCATGGCGCGGTGCGTCCCGGGGTCAGAGGTCAGGAAAGCGGCTAGGGTCCTCCTTGTAGTCGTCAGGAATGGTGAAGATGCCCTCGTCAAACTCGTCGTATCGGAACTCCTGAAAGGTCACAGTGGCCGTGATGGTGGGAAACACGGGGATATCTGCCGGGAAGAGGAGACAAGTAATGGCCCACGGCTCCGCATGGGACCCCCAAAGCCCTCCCCAGCCCTTGCCTCGACACCCCGAAGCTCCAGAGCAACGAGAGAAGAAGGCCTTCCCTCTCCTCCAATGCGATGACGTCACCTCCTCTCTCTCCCTCTTTTACTGCATTTTCCAGGTCATTCCCCTCTCTTCTCTCGGGCTCCCAGGGTTCTTCCGCGCCACTTCTCTCATGCTCAGAGTCCCCACATCTGTCAGGGGGCATCGGGCCCTTCGGCCCTCATCTCGGCCACACAAAAGGCAGCTCCCCCTGGGGCCCCCGCAGGCTCCCAAGCACCCAGCCTGTGACCCCAACACCCATCCCCCTTTTCAGCAAGACCCCGAGCGCCCTCTTACCGAGCTTTACAGGAAAGCCTGGAGGAAGCTTCATCTGAACAAATTCTCTAAGCTTGTTAAAGTGCTTGAAGGGCGCAATTACTTCTAAAACATTCAATAATCTGGAAGAAAGGGCAGCGAAAAACGCTTTTAGCAATTACCCCGATTAATGCAGCTCGGCTTAAAAATAACAAGTATCTGACTTATTCAAGGCCCAGGATCCCCTTTTAATGGCCTCGTACATTTCCCAAGATCCGATTTTAGAGACATAAACAAGCCAGGACTGAGAATTCCTTCCGGGCAGCGCCGGGGTCACGCTGCAGAAAAAGGCGAGGGCGGAGAGTCCCCAACTTACAATTCGATTCCTAAGGGAAATTCCTGGCTCATGGCTATTGTGGCTTTAAACGTTTTCTTACTCTCTTTGCAAACAAGTTCTCTGCCCAGATGAGGAGCTCTGCAACGGAACGGAAACAACACAATTAGGGCTGGTCAACACCTCATTTCACCTACAGAGATTCCGACAATATTTCATTACTCCACTGTGCTGGAGGGTTCTTAAAACCAAGTTTAAAAACGCACCGAAACCCCGAAGTAACGAGAATAAAATACACTGTGGAAAATCTCAGTTCCACACATCCCCTCAACAAGGTTCCATTTCCCCAGACGAGGCTTTCCAACAGGAGCCTTCTGCCGGCCCTTGAACCGTAACGCGTCAGGCGTCCCCGCTTCCCTTCCCCAGGCCCGGCGGCTGTCCCCAAGCACTCTTGGCAGTGGGACCAGTTTGCCTTTTGCCGGGCTCCGCGGTGAGGGCTCCCGCATGCAGCTGCTGATTCTGCCACAGATCCAGAGAATGGGCCCAAAGGGAGCCTGACTGCGGGGCCACCGAGGCACCGGGCCCTTGTGCTCACCGAGCTTCTGCTTCACTTCCGCCTGCTGACTCACCTCACCTCGGGCTCTCTCCCCATGTCACCCCCAGGATCCCAGATCTCTACCTGGCCGGGCCCTAAGAGGTCACCTGGTCTGGCCAGAGCCCGCAGACACGGCCTCCTAGAGGAAGATTGCATGGCTCGGTTTGTCTGAGGACCCACTGGCTTCACGCTTGTCCTTACAGAGAATCTCACTCGATTCGCATAAGCCCCTGCTATCCACCCAAGGAGCATTTATTAAGCTCTTCCTGCATGCCCGACGCCTCCTCGTGTCTGCCCTCAAGGCCCTCGCCCCCTATTGAGGGCAGCCAGGATCTGCCTCCACTGCCCACTGCTCAGTCCCTACACACAGCCCAGGGCCCAATGGGCGGAAACAGCTTCAGGTCAAACGCAGCCCCTCCCTGCACCGCCACCCATCATCCCCTCTGGCGGCTCTTTAGAAGGGTCAAGAGCACAGTGTCGGGCACAGCCCCTGGCACACAAGAGGCCAATCCATGTTTGTTGAGTAAGCAAACACCAAGTGTGAGGTGCATGGGAACCCCTTCTATTTACAGAGAATGGGGACCCCCCCAAATGCGTGACTTGCGCAAGGTCACAAAGCCAGCAAACCCCACAAAACTCTGTGGTGCCCACAGAGGGTCCGGGAGATTCCCCCCGAACACATCCTCAAACAGTCCCATGTCTTGCATTCAGTGTGAGCAAAGAAAGGGGATTTGGGGCAGAGGAGGCTGCTCTGAAGCCGCTCTCTCCGGGGGCCCTCGATTCCCAAGCCGCCCCTTCCCCACCTAGCGCCCACCACTCACTTTCCGTTCTCAGCAGATATGTACTCTTCCCAGGTAATCGTGTTGGGTGGGGGTGGAGTCAGAGACTGTCTTCGGATAGGCTGCAATAGACAAGGGGGGAGAAGCCGTCACTCCGGGCAGAAAAGGGGGTCGGGGTGCCCTGCTTCCCCTGACGAGGCAAATCCAGACAGGCTGGGGCTCGGGATGCTGCCCCAAGTCATGCCCCCTCCCCCATCTGGTCTGTCAGCCCACACAGTTTTATGGGGCGTGCCACTGCCAGGGGCTCCTGGGAGCCCCAGAGGTGAGGGAAGTGAACGGGCACCAAGGGGGCCGGGCACAAAGCAGAGCCGCTGCTGGGGGGCCGAGACCCCACGGGGCGGGGAAAGTGGAAGGAGCTCTTCAAGGAGAGGGTGAGCAAGGGCAAGAAGGCAAGCCTTCCCAGCCCCGGCCGTCCCGTCTGTGACAAATGGCAAGGCCAAGTTTTAATAACCGAGTCCTTGCGGTATGAGGCCTTATTTCCCCCTTTTTAAAGGGCGAAAATTACAAAGAAAACAAAGAAAACGTGAAAAGCAAGGCAAACTGGAATTTCATGTTATCAAAAGATGTCTTAGAGTATCACAAACTAAAGTTATTTCTGCTCGCTGTACCTCAAAATTCTGTTCCATTAAGTTTCCACCTTTACTTAAACTCTCCATGATGGCCTTATTTCGAAGAATATCTTCTTCACTAAGGTGTTCTCTCCTTTTTCTGGATTCTAAAACAAGTCCATTCACCAAGTAAAAGTAGGCCAGAAAGTTTCCCACTCTTTCCTAAGACAAAAGCACATATTTGAGTTACAACAAAAAAGAATCTTCCGTTAAAAAATAAACACTAAGATTACTAGACAAATCACACTCTTGGGGGGGGGGGGGCGTTTAAGCTGACCCACCCTGAGGTCACTCAGTGACCTCACCGGCCCCTCTGATTTGGTTCTCCAGGATCTCTGTTCCGGCTTCCGGCCCTCCCACCTCATCTCAGTTCAGGGGCCTAGTGGGTGTTTCCCACCTGGAGTAGATACGTCATCAGGCCCCAAAGTGAAGTTGGGACCCATCTCCAAACTTGCCCGTGGCTTCCGAAGGAGCCCCAACTTCCACTCACTCGGTCATCCGGGTCTCCTCTCTCTCCCTTCTCGCCCACATACAAAATCAATCTCCCTTCCCCTCTTTCCTTGCCTTTTCTCCTTCCTTCCCTCCCTCTCTCTGCAGCATCTCTCCAAATCCTAGACCCAGTCAGTGAGCAGCAGGAGAATCCAGGAGAAAAACTGCTGCTAAACAACTCAGCAGAGAACCAAGTTTGGGGGAGGTTTGCAGGAGAGGGGGCAGGTCAAGATTCACCGTAACTTCCGGCCACGCTGCCCAAAACAAGTGTGCTTCTTCTGGTTTGCGCAAGCTCTAAATCAGCGGAGGACCCGCGGCCTTCATCACTCTCACAGAACGCCGCGTCTCCGCCTAACTAAGTGAGCACCGCTGGGCCCCACATCACAGGGTGAAAGGAGGCGAGAGCCCAGGACGGCTTCCGCCCAGCCCCGTGCCCGGCCACAGAAGGCCGGAGCAGAACGAAAGGGATGCAGACTCCCCAGCCCCCACGTACCGTCTTGTCTTCCCGGAACAGCCATCCTGTTTGGGCACGTGTGAAAGTGATGGATTTGGTTGATAACGTTGCAGAATAAATGTCGCTACTCATTAAGATGTCCACTTCTTCCTCAGTTTCCATCTCTGATTCCTTGAAGAAGAAAAAACAAGCCCTTTAGGGAAAGTAAACCCAAGAAGACTCCACTCCCAAAGGAGACACAATTCAAAACGCTCACAGGACCCCAAAAGCCACATCACGGAAGCCGAGGGGACTGTGACCTTTGAGAGATGGTCAGCAGTGTCTAAAACCTCAGAGAAGCCGGCGACCTTGGAGCCCCAGGACCCGGCCCGGCCCCCCCAGGCCCCAGGCCGGCCCTCACCTCATGGTGGATCCGCTGGTAAACTCTCTGCTCGTTATCTAGCACGACGAAGGACTCGGCAGGCGCGGCGTCCCCGCTGAAAATGAAGCTCAAGTCCCCTCGTTGGCACTTCATGTCAGTAAAGTCTATGAGCGTTGTGTCGAGCCTGCGGGGGGGAACGGACCGGTTGGAGGAGCCTGGGCGCAGGGTGACGTGGGGGGACCCTCCGTCTCCTGATCCAGCCCCTGAGGGACGGGGACACCAGCTGACCCCCATCTTCCCCCAGCCCGACCCCACGCCGGGCTCCCTTCCGATCCCCAGTAAAAGCAGGCGGCCGTGCCAGCTCCTGGCCCAGCCTCTCCTGGATCCTCCGGGATCCAGTGTGTGACCTTATTCTCAGGGGTTTATCCTAAACCAACCCTCGGGGAAAAGTTCTCTGTGTGAGGGAAGGACGAGAGACCGGGACGCCGTCCTCCAAATGCATCTCACCCGCCGCGGCCCCCGGAAGCTTCCCTGAGTGCCTCGTGCCGCTCCCAGCTCCCTGGTTTCCTCCCAGTTTCAGAAGATTTTTTGCTTCTATTTGGCACCAAAATGAGTTTTGAATTCTCTCATGGAGTCATTTTACCAAGGAAATGTAAGGATTTCCCTTCCAATATTTGATTAAACACCTAAAAACCAAGCCCCCGTTCTTCCTCACCCTCCTGATCACTGCCTATTGATGCAGGGCCATTTCACTGGTCGCCCTTTGGGAAACTTGGAATTCCAGGCCACAATTCAGTGCTCTGAGAATATAAAATAGCTCCTGCTTTACCTCAATTTGCATTATGCAAATAAGACTTTCCCTAAAGAGTTCTGAAAGGCTTGGGAAGATGTCTCCCTAATATGTATGAGGAGAGCTGGGCAACAAGCTCCAAGAAGGGAACACAAGAGGGGACAATCAGCACCAGACACCCGAGAGAGCGAGAATGAAGCGGGGATCTGCCGGAGGAGGGGCCGGGCGGCCGCTGCCCACAGAAGACCCCACAGCGGGCCCCAGCGCCGCACTGCACAAGTGGATTTTTGTGTGCTGGAAAAAATGGACCCAAAGTAAAGTTCAGATGGATCCCAGGCAAAGTTCAAAGACCAGCTGAGGGTAACTGCTGAAAGGGAGTCCCTGTGCATCCTCAAAGACCCGGAGGGCGCTGGGCACAGAGGGTGGGAAAGGGCAGCAGCAGGCTGGCACCATGCTGTGCCCACTTTCTCCTTAACGTCCCCTTCTGCTTCATGGCTCTATTGGTCATCACGGTACAGCCGTAATTACTATGTGTACACTCTGCATAAAGATGCTGTGAGCCAAGCGCGTGGGGAGGGTAAAGCGCCCCCTGGGCAAAGCAAGAGCTGCCAGCCGAGAGCGGGCACTCACCGAGCCCTGTGGGGCAAACGTTTCCCATAAATTGCATCTCATTGATCCCCACAACAATCCTGTGAGAGAAAGGGATATTCATTTCTCCCCCATTTGGAGATGGAGAAATTGAGGCAGAGAGCAGCTAAGTGATTCGTCCAATCCCCAAGCCACTCTGCCTGAGGCCCAAAGGCCAACTCCAGCCTTCCCGGGGTTTGTGCCAACCTGTGCCAGGGGACCCAATTCTGATGGTCTCTGTTCAATGTCATTCAAAACAGCAAATGTTTTCTTTAAGAGAAGAACCCTTTCCTTAGACTATTAGAAGTTAAATTTATTTTAAATATATTCAGGGACAAAATCATGCTAAAAGACAGTAATCCTCTATTACCTTTAGAAGTCATCCACAGGCAAAAACATTATTTCAAGAGAATTCTTAAAGCATACTATATTTTGAATTTATAAACTTTATGAAATAAATGATTCCATGTTAACAAACAGTGATACAATTTATGTAGCACAATTTGTAAAAGGATAGCTATCCCATTCCTCCATTTCTGAGCCAATTCAATTAATTCAATTCAAATTAAACTAAGTAAAATGTCAGTAAAGTCACATTCCATTAGACACTATCTTTATCTTCTCCCCAGACATGACCCCCAAGTCCCCCCCGCACTGTGTTACAAGAGAAAAGGACAAGAGAAGTAAACTTTGGGTGCAGCAAAGCATTCAGAAACACGATAGTTTTCCATACCTCAGTAACAAAAAACAGCCAATCAGCTTACCTGATATTGATACCTTGCTTGTATATTTTACATGCATCGGAAGGCAGAATTCGGGAAAGTAAAGGCACTACAATTGTAATAGAAAAGATTAAATAATTAATGCATTGAGAAACCTCATAAACACTAATGCAAGGCTAAAAAACAGCAATGGACAAATTGCACGACTTCTATGAAGGTGTTATAATTACTGCTAAAAGAGATGTTTAAAGCTAATTTGTTTTGAAGTTAAAAATGGGATTCCACAAAACAGCATTCTCAAACCCAGGGGATGACCTTTCTCTACGAAAATGAGCTCTGAGTTCTAACCTGAGCCTACCATGACCCAACCCCGGGTTTAAGCCATGTTTATAAGGAAGGGAAGAAGGACTGGAAGGAAAGAGAGGAAAAAAAGAAGTTTCCAAAGGATGGAAGAAGAAAGAGGAAGTTGTTCCTAGAGCCAACACTTTTCGGCAAAAAATTTCCGGATGTCTGTTCATGTGCAAGACAGGAGTTGCCTATAATACTACTGCTGGGTCTGGGGTCCAAGGCCCTGGGAATACTTTCGCCTCCTCCAGTTAACTAACTCCTTTGGAATAACAGCTGAAAAGAGGCATTTCCCCTCCAGGCACCCTGCTTCCCAGCCCCCCCAATAGCATCCTGCCCTGCTCCCCACCCACTCCACTACAAGGAGGGAAAACAAAGCTTCTGTTCTCTGCCAGGTGCCCCCATGTTGAGCAAGTGGGAAGCTCCGCCAGCTAAGGAGGCCGGGGAAGCGACTCGAGACTGGGAGGACAGTGTCCGTCTTGTGTTCTTCTAATGCTGTTTATTTCATTACATTTCAATCAGGGAGGAAAAGGATCATAATAAAATATTTTATTCTCTCTCTCTTCCTCCCTGCTGAGGAGCTCAACTCAAAGCCAACTCCACAAGCTTAAATATACTATCTATCCATAGCAATATCTACAATGTTTCCTTTGGTTCTGAATAGCCCTTAAGATTTTATATATCTGATTCTGGGCATATCAGCAGATTGCACACACATCTGTGGGAACCAGATTCAATATAGGGAAGCAGGCCCTAAGTCTCATATTTCTGTATACCTCTATCAACTGTATTTATTTTTGTAATTATTTTGTGGTCAACATATAGATGTTTTCACATCTTTCTTTTTTTAAAATTAATTTTATAATTATATATATATTTTTGACAGTACATATGCATGGGTAATTTTTTTTACAACATTATCCCTTGTACTCCCTTCTTTTCCGAATTTTCCCCTCTTCCCTCTACCCCCTCTCCTAGATGACAGGCATTCCCACACATGTTAAATGGTTTTCACATCTTTCAATTCACCTGATACAATATTCAATATTGTTCATTCAACAATGCTTCTCAGACAGCACATTAAAGTGCATCTGTAATTTAGGACTGCATGGATTAGGAAAAGAAAAGTACAACTCAGCAACAACATTTTCCCCAAGTGAAATGGATCATTTATTAATAAAGGGTTATGAGTTTATTCTAGAGTATATATGAAAATGTTTCATGATTGAAAATGAAGCAGAGTACCTACTATACATACTCTATAGACTAAATTTGTTTCACAATTACTATAGAAAAGTCTTTTTCCCCTCATTCTTTAAAATGATGAACTATAAAGTAATGAAAAACTATACCAGATAGTATTATCAATGAGATCAGACTACGTTGATTACAAAAGCTTAGTCTGAATTTGTTTCCTCATCTTTAAAATGAGAAGCGATTAATCTTGATGTTGCAAAAATACAAATAGAGAGCATCTTATAAACATGAAGGTCTTTTAGGACAACAACTTATAAACATGAAAGTCTTTTAGGACTCCATTAGTCAGTCTATTAATAAGCTGAATGTGAGACAGAAAAGAAATCAGCAATAAAGGATGCAAGAGGTGAATGGTCAAAGGATGAAAATAATGTATACTGTCAAATCATGGTAACCAAGTTCTTTTTCACATTCTAACAACTCAAACATACTTCAAACTCTTGTAAATAATATAATCCAAGAAATCCTTTGCCATCTCCCCCACCAGTTTGCCTTACATTAGTAAAATTATTAGAATTTCTCTGTTCAGTTGGTGTCTAGAAAGAGGGCAACTCAACTTTTCAGAGAATAATGGAATTGACTATTCAAGTTGGATAATGAATAATACCAATAAGGTTTTAAAAACCATTCACATGCAAAATACTAAATTATGATGGAAATCACTCAATAGAACTTCATGCAAGTGTCATATTTGTTATGGTGATAAATTCTTTTGAAAAATCACATTTGTACTTGCAAGTCTGCATCAGTAACTACTTTAAAAGTAAAATATAGCATACTTCTTACCCCAGCTTTGAAAATCCCAGTGAAGCTCTAGATAAAAGTCACCTAGCTGAGAAATGAAATATTAATAGTTACTAAAAGTACATCATTTAATAGCTCTTAAAAGTTACTTCATATTAACCTTTATTTTTGCTTAATTGGAGAGGAATGAGTAGTAAAATCAGAATAAATCTCAAATATTTAGGAACTAGGAAAACATAAATGGGCCAGCTTTAAAAGTTGTAATGCAATAGAAAATTTTTCTTTCATATATTGTCCAATAAAGTTTTATAGAAACATTTTAATTAAATATGAAAAAGAACTGAAATTAGAGTAATGGAACTTTTCTTATTGATGTCATTTTTCATCAGTATTACCAGCTTACAACAATGATACAAAAAAAAAAAAAAAACCTGACACAAAAACCAAAAACTCTTGAAATTTTCATAAGTGTATGAATATTCATTAGAAAAAATTTTATGTAAAATTAATAAAGAGGAAAATCCAAATGTTAAATTCTGTTTCAAAGCTACACTTTGGGAAGCATCCTGCCAGTCTGAAAAGATTCCCAAGGAAAGGAAAGGACCAGAAAATTGATGAGGGAGCCTTGAGATGAAAGCATGTGAAGGGGAAGTCTATGGTAAAAGAGAACAAGGTGGGAGCTGGTCCTCAAGAGGTCAGGGACCCCCATAGGTCCACGGCCCCTCCAAGCAACAGCCAGTTACCCTGCGTCCCGGAGAGGCCTTGTTGGGAGGCAGGGGAGATGAGAGGCCTCTGAAGTCCCTCCAAAGTGGTGAAACCCAAACTAGAGTTTTAAAATTCCCTTCAATGTCCATGAAGACGTGCTATTAGAGGGCCATCAGAGATGGGGTCAGGAGACTAAGTCCCTAAAGAGATTCTGAGAAAAGAAAGGGAGCACAGTGTGATGGGCACCTAGCTCTTGAAGAAGGGCGGTCCACAGCGCTCAGAGGAAAGACAGGAATCCAATCAGAGGAGGGATAAAAGATGCACAAGAAAAAGCTCTGAAGAGAACCAGGGGAACATCCAGTGAAGAAAAAACAGAATCTTTCTGAAGAGACCGATGAAGCGCTCAGGGAACTTATCAGTCTTCTTAGATTTTTAAAAAAGGACTGGACCCCATGAAGCATGATGACTCTAAGAATGTATCCAGAATGCTGAAGCTCAGAATGAGCGGGCTGGAGACGAGAAGCTCGGTCCAATAAGAGGGTTGTGTTTTTAAAGACATGATGGGAGAAAAAGGGAGCCCTTGGCCTGGGAGGCTGGATGACAGGAATGGGGAGAGCAGATTGGTCTCCATCTCTTATTCTGCTGTTTTGTCTTCAAAATAAAAATGATCAGGGTGCTCCCAAGATAATTCTAAGAATACTGGGGTGAGCCTGAGTTCTCAGAGCCAAGTGATTTCCATCCTGAAATCCTCAAAGAACTGGCAGAGAACTGCAGAGTCACTGTCTGAAAGGCCTCTATTCAAAAATAAATAAATGAGAGAACAATATAAAACATCAATGATTATAATGATACCAAGTCCTAAAAAAACCTGGGGCAAAAAACTAGAGAGGTCTGGCTAGCACCTAGAAAGAAAGTCATTAGCCAGCTCTTTCTAGAACAGGTCATACTGGTCTAACCTTATTTCCATAAAGAAAGGAACTCAAAGCTGTCAAACACACTTGCTACTGACTCAATATCACGACTGCAGGAAGACTTCAATGGAATACATCGGCCTTGTTCTCGACCTGGTGCTATTTAAAATTGTTATCAATGACTTGGATGAAGGCATAACTCGTAAAATCTGCCACTGGAGGCCAGAATGAGCATTCAGAACAATGTCAAAAGACTAAAGGATCGGACGAAATCCAGTAATATAGAATTTAAAAGGAATAAATGTAATATATTTTAGTACCAAAAAAAAAAAAAAAGATCAGCTTCAAAAGTGCATATAATTCAAGGAGATGTGATTAGAGGACAGTACTCTGGAAAAAAAAGGTGAGTGTTTCAATGGCTTAGAAATGAGCTCCCAGTTGGGGGTTCACCATAAGATGCTGCAGCCAAAAATCAAATGCCCGACGAGGCTCCACAAAAGTGAGCGCAGCTCCCCGGAACGCGCAATCAACCATTTCATGGAGCTCTGCTCAGCTGGGATCAGAGTCCTGAAACAGCTCCTGAGTCCGAGGCTAGCCTGAAGTGTCGGGGATTCATGAGAATAGCAAAGGGTCCAGGAGGACAGCCAAGAGAAGAGCAGAGCCGCCATCAGGGAGCGGATCCAGGCCCCAGGGGGCACAAGTGGAAGTGATGGGAAGAAGTTACAGAGAACAGTTAGACCTTCAAAAACGACCTGATCTAAAGGGGATGGGCCGGCCTGCCAGGGGCTCTTAAAAGGGAGCCTGGGTGGCCCCTGGTGTCAGAGGGAAGGAGCCCCTTTGGGGCTGGTCAGGGCAGTTGCAGAAGTCCGGCCGAGGCCCCTTGTTGAACAGGAGCAGCCTTCCTTTTCATTGAGGGCAGAAACACAGACCCTTTCCATAAAGCAATGAAAAGCATACAGCAAGAGGACAAAATTCAAGAAATTTAAATTTACAAATTAAGAAGAATTATCCAAATGCAAATGAAGAAACTTTTAGATCAAATCTATGCAAATATATGCAGGAATATGTAAAGGATGTAACTATATAGCTGAGCTAAGACTGGAGAGTTGCTTCACTAATCCAAGTAGCTATCCAAGTATGCCTTATTCATTAAGTCCTGGAGAGTAATTTCTATCAAAGATTGAACCTGTGCCTTCCTGCCTCCAAGCCCAACAATACATTGGCCACTCTGCCTTGCTGCCCCTACAGCTAAGTAATTACCTTTAAAAATGCAAATAGCCAAAAGCTTTTTTTTCTTAAATGTCCCTTTCCAATTCATGGTTAGTATCTCCATAAATTAGGAAAAAAAAATTAATCTCCAGCTTAAAACTTTGCAAAGACCAAAGCTCTAGAGCACAGCTGTCAAATATACCCATGCAGCAGTGGGCAATTCTCCAGTAAAATGTAACTGGAAAATGGTTATTAAAATAAATAAAAATAAAACAGAACAGAGACAACAACGTTAATATGTGGTTTTCTAAATCAATAAATGACCACAGAGATCCTCATATATAATGTAATGATTCTTTGGTTCTCTTTGACAACAACACTCTAGCAACTCAAGCCCAATCTGACCTTATTATCCCTGTTTTAGCTCTAAGTGCTTAATGTATTTGGGATTCCCAAATAGAAAACTTTATAGTTTTGTCCTATGATTACACACGTGACAATCAACAAAAAAGATAAGAGAAATTGATATGAAAAGTAATACAGATAAAAGACATGTGAATAGCAAATGTATTAATAAAATTTTTAAAATGCTCATGCCATTATTTGGAAGACTTGTTTATGAAACTGATGTCACAATTCTATTACAAGTAAAATATTCTACCTAAAGAATGACCTAATTCTTTAGCTTTAGTTACATAAAGTGAACCAGCTGCCAAAGCAGAGCTTAGATGAATTCATCACCACTGCATCTTAGCAATCTTACTAACTTAACAGAAATGTTTGAAACATTCTTCATATCTGAGACATCATAATTTACATAGTAGGCCATTATGAAGCTCAGATTTTCTATAAATCAATTATTGATTTTTAAAACTATTTCTCTATCCCCATATTTCAAGAAAACAAAAACAAAGAATCTATAAAAAAAAAAAAAAGACAAATTTGAGATGTTATTTTATCACATCTAAGGAAAAGTAACCTAAAAAATTAAGTTTTTAGTCATATACAACCATTTTGATCAAATCTAAGTCTAGATTCTAAAGTGTAACAAATACAATAAAAGAACATTAACTTAATCATTATTTGAACAAACCTCTAAATATGAAACATTACAAACATCTTCCTCTAAAGTCATAATCGAATGCTGTGATGCAACCATGGATTCGAGGGAAATGTGAATTCTGGATCTTAGCAAGTGGGAAAGGCCTTCAGGCTGAGCCCTACGGTGGACAGGATGCCCACTGTCTGAGGGTCATGGAGCGATTGGGGAGAGGCCCACAAGCAGATCTGCAGCATGGCAAGAAGCTTTGCAATGATATTTATCAAATGGAGAGACTGCACTGGCAAGGACGGACTTAAATTAACAAACAAAATTACGGGTCCTCAAAGCTGACTGTCCTGGTATCCTGTGCCCTGGGTCTCCAACACAGGCTCTCAGAGATGAGAAAGGAATTGAGATATTGAGGTCCCTCTGCCCACATGGGCGCTTGCTACTGCTTTCCATGGCGACCCGTCGAGTTTGTCAGCTGCCCCAAGCCGGACAAAAGGGCTTCTGAGGCTGCTTTAAAAAAGGAAAGTGGGCGGACTAAAATCCGGCCAAGGAAGAGCGCTTCATCTCTTCCAAGATGGTACTTTCTCATCTCTCATCTTCTCCCTCCCTCGTCTCAGGAGACAGAATTGAGACGATTAACACTTCACATTTTTAGGTGGCAAACCCAAAGGTATAATTTGGAGTCTTCACTAACTGACAGAACCATGCATGGGCTGATAATCAATTTACTGTGAAAAGACTGAACTTCAACCCAATATTGGTGCACTTAAGATTTTGGAAAGCCACGGGATAGCTCACCTCTTTCAGGGCTTTTAATAATCGAGGTCGCTTTTCTTCAACACTTTCCCTGGATTGCTGCTTAAGCTTCCTTAAAAGTGCTGTAACTAAATCAAAGAAGAGAAAGAGTTAATTAAATTGCATTGAGTTTCCCTTGGCTAAATAAAAAAATGCCCCCTAACATGATATCCCCAACATCGGAAGACACGTGGTTCCACTCACTCTCGACACCCAGAAAGTGCCGAACTTCATGGTTCCCGGCCCCCTCAACCCCAGGAGCTCATGGTAAATTGGTGGCCACCTGGGATCTATCTATCCACAAAGTCAGACTGAAGCTACAGGAGAGCTCTGGTTCTTCATTCTATTACTGAATTCTATGTTCAATGATAGAAAATTAAAGAGAGAAAAAAATTAACCCAACTCCAAGATAAAAAGTAACTAAAGCTGTAAAGAAATCAAAAGCACGTCCTCGTGAGCCCTTCTCTAAGGCCGCCTGAAGCCTCGTGTCCTTCCCTAACAGCGATAGGCAGAAGTAGAGCCCGGGTACCAGGTGTTCAGGTAGGACATTAACGCTTCCTCTGCCACCGTGTTTATGGCCACAAAGGCCTACTTGGGTCGTGGCCCAGACATAGCCCTGAACTACTGAGAGCCACGCCAGGGAGGGGAGGAGCTGAACGTCTGAATAAACCCTATGTCGTCACTTATGTCCCATGGAAGGTCTATGAAGAAACAAGGGGGGAGGAATGGGCAAACAGGGCGACAGGGCGGCAAAGGCTGCAGGAAGCAGATGTGGGAGGGGTTCCGGGGGAGGGGGCTATGTAAGAGCAAAGCAAGTGAGGAGTCGGCAGGGATGGGAAGATAGGCATGTGTTTGTGGGGGGCAGGACATGTATATGTGTCTTTCTCCATAAATAGAAACGTTCTTAATTAGAACTTGCTTAGGGGTGAGGGGATGAAAGGTGGGGAAGAATAAAGTCTAAAAGATGCACAGCAGAAAATAAAAGAACAATTTACAAGGAAGAAAAGAAAAGATGGACACTCATGAATATAATTTTTCTACTACTACATATCTTTCTTGATCTGGTAACGTTGTTCTGTATTTTGGATCCTCCCTGATTTCTGCTGAGCACATGACAACATTCTCTTATTTTGTTGTATTTTGTTTTATGTTCCTTTTCTGTTTTTCTCTTTTCTTAGTCTGCTTTTTTAAATTCAAAGCAAAATGCAAAGAAAAAAAAGTGCCGAAGAGGATACCAGGGAGTGATTTTGTTACTATTCCCTTAAAATGTCTATTTCTTGTTTTAAAAACTTATGTCAGAGAAGTTCACTTTGTCATACAATCCATCTTGAGATCTAAGCTGTTAATCTAATCTTTTGTTGGAATAATCTGTTGATTATTCTAAGTACATATAAAAAAATAAGTTTTATTAAAAAAAAAAAAAAACAAAAAAAAAACCAATCCACTGAGGAGGGAGAGGGGCAAGGTTAGAAGCTAGCAAGCGTCTGGGGGGACGGGGCCTGCATGTGCCCGAGAGGCGGCCATGGAGGCCTCGGCCACACGTACGGTCGAGGCCCAGAGATGATGTCGGGGTCACTTCAGAGAGAAGGCCAGGACCCCCACCCTGAGCCCTTGGTAAAGTCAGGGGGACCAGTAGGGGTCGGGAGGGGAGTGTGACTGGGCAGGATGACAGCAAAGAGAAGCCGAAGCAGGAGGCAGCTACGGGGAGGGAGCTCTGGGATGAGGGCGGCCTGCCCTTCCCCCCCAGTCCTTACTCATCTGTCTGTCTCCATAGCTGATGGCTTCTGCCAGAGGGCTCCATCCCTGAGCGTTTTTCACCTTTACTGGAGCATTGTGGGCCAAAAGCAAATGGGCACATTCTGCAAGAGAGAAGGTGATTAGGGAGGGCTTCCCCACGAGAGCCTCGCAAAACTGTGGGACCTCACAGGGGCCATACCCTGCACACTGCCACACTCAGACGACCCTGAGGCTTCTCACTCACCATGGCCGGAGCGGCTTTAACTGACATCAGACCCCCAACCAGGCAGAGGGTCTCCTCTCTCAGCATCTCTCCGCCTCTTACCCCATGACCCCCATCCCTGCCACTACCAGCACGAAGCGCAGCCTGGCTGCCATGGAAAGGTAACAGTGCAGTCCCGGGAGAGCCCCCCCATCCCCCCCCACACTCCCACCATCATCAAAGAGGAGAACGATTCAGGGCCACAAGGAGGCCCTCTCTCATTCCTGCAGAGCTCGGCCCCAGTCACTGATCACACGTCACACTGCGAACCAAGGAGCCCTGGGGCAGCCGGCCACCGCCCAGAATGCGCCGCCACTCCCGGCCCGCGCAGCCAGACCCCAAAGTCCAGCCTCCTGTGCAAGCGGGGCCCCCGCTGACCCTCCTCAGCGGTCCACGCAACAGTGAAGCCCCCAGAGCTGTTGGCGGTCTGACTCCGGCACTGATCCGACTGGAGGTGATGACGGTTCTGAGGGGGGCACACCCCGTCCCCCTCGGCCTTGCCACCTTCTTCTCAGCTTGTGTCCTCGGAGAGCAGGAGCCAGGGCCGGCAGCAGAGGCTTTGCTGGGCACCGGCTGCCACAGGTGCCCGTCTTTTCTGAGCTCTGGCATGTGAGTTGTGGCTGAGGGCAGAACACCGACAGCCCCCAGCAGCCGTTCCAATTTCTGGCCTCTGCTAGTTTGCATGATGTTAATTCTTCGGAACCTACGGTACTCCATGATCTTTAATGGATTTCTGTGCCTCTATTACTTAAAGAAAACTCAATTTCTTTTAGAACTACTGACCTTTTTAGGGAAACAAGATGGATCCTTGCTATTATCCCAACAGTGATAACACAAGATGGTGTGTCCAGTTATCCGTTAACTTTAGTGACCTCTTTTTTTCAGACACTTGGAGTTAAGGTTTTTGCCTGGAGTCAAACTGCTCAGAACAGTAACTGTTTGAGACCAACAAGGGCCTCCTGACTCCGGGGCCATAACTTTAAATAAGTAAACGACATTCCAACACCTCTCTCTGATCTACTCCTGCGACAAGTCACCCAGGACCCAGCCATGGCCCAGGACTCTAGAAAAATGTTTAAAGAGTAAACAGTGACAGGCAAAGGTTCTACTCACTGAGATAAGGGCCATCCTGTGTTTATTCAACAGAAAATTTCCGAAAAGCCTCATCTAGATGTTCTGATTCACCAGTCACGAGGTCTGTTTCATCCCCTTAACTCAAACAAGGCTAAGGAAAGGAAGCCGTGGGGGAAGGGGGGCAACGGACAAAAGTCTAGTCACGATGGCCAGAGGTCAGAAAGATCAAGATCCCAACTCCGCTGGCCTTGTCCGTCAAGGGAAGGGCTTCACTGCCCGAGACTCCTGCCCTCGCTGGAGTGCCTCCTCTCCACAGGCACTTTTCAGGCAGCAGGGGGCACCCCAGCTCCCAGGCCAGTCAGTGATGCTGGCGAATTTTTGTGGGGGCCACAAGGCCAGCTCTTCCCAGTGGCCCAAAAGGGAATCAGTGCAGGTGCCTTCTTTCTTTCTTTCTCCCCGGTTTCATTGTTTCCATTTCACCAGTAAGACGCTGAGACTTGGGGAGATCACGGCAAAGGAAAGAGAAAGATCGAGTGGGGAAGCGTCCAGACAAGGCCGTGTGGGCCGGAAGGACAGGGAGCCCCTGGGCCGTCTGCCAGGTAAAAGCCTGGAGGTAAAGCTGGGCCCAACACAGGCGCCTCCCAAGGAGATTTCTCTAGGGAACGACAGGGCGCAGGAGCAGAAAGGTTCTCCAGCTTTAGGTCCTGGATACGTCGGCTGATCCACAGTCCATAACCGAGTTCCCTGCCAGCCTCGGCGCTGCCGGGGAAGGTGCCCACGAGGATCCTCAGAGCAGGCAGCGGGAGGCAGAGAGCCGGCGTGGTGAAGGCCTCCATCAGAAAGGGCCTGGCAGTCAGGGCTTCTGGGGGACGGAGAGAGGGACTCCTTCTAAGCCAGTGAGCAGCCACGGAGACAAAAATGACCAGGGGGCCCGGCGAGGGCCGGAGGATGAACAAGAGCCCAACTGTCCGAGGGTTCAGAGGTCAAAAAGACCCCATGCTGTGAAGGAGGATGGCAGAGACCCGGGAAGGAAGGCTCCAGGGGCGGGGGAGGACAATGAGCGGACAGGACAGCCTCCCTGGGGGTGGGCTAAGGAAGGAGCTTCCAGAAGGAGCAGTCGAGGGAAAATGCTGCTGCTGCTGCTGCTGCTGCTGCTGAGGATGGAGAGACCGAGCTCTGTGACCAAAGAGGTGAAGGGGTCCTGCCCCGACTCCCCCAGAAAAGGTGAAGTCATTGCTATCTAATAAAGGAAAGTGCTGAGCAGGTCTACAGAGGCCCCTTAGGGAGGGAGAAGTGCCCTCCCCCTCAACCCTGGCACTGGGTTGGCTGCACTGGCAATGACAGGGTTCATGGGATGATGAGAAAGCATAAATGAGGAGATGACTTAGGAAAAAATTCCGCTTTTTAAGGCAGAAACTAGAGAGCAGGTTTTAGAAAAACTTCCACTGAGAAAATTCAAATTAGAAACGAAAATATTTCTCTGGATCATTTTAAGCTACCTGGAAAACTGGGCCACATAGAACAACTCCTTCCTAAGACTCAGGGCCAGGTGAAATTGTGCAGTAAAACTGACGAGAATTCAGATTTTGATAATTACCTGTGATTCAAAGCGCTCAAGAGACAAATCCCACAGAGCGCTTCTTCCTGCGCGTTCTGCTCACAACAGATTAACCGGGGGCTGCCATTGAAGCCGGCCCCACAAGGCCGCAGCCTCCGCGCTCTCCCTCCTTCACTCGGCCCCCTCCCCTCCAGCCCCTTCTGCCAGGACAGTCCACCTTCCCCGTCGGGGTCCAGTACATTTTCCTCCACTGACTGTCCGCCGTGTCACCCCCTGCCTGCCTCCGAGACCAGGCACAAGCGTTCCGGGGGCACTCGAAGCCTTCTCAGCTGCCCCTCCTGGCCAGTCCCCCAGCTCTCCACCGTCCCTGGGAGCTTCTCCCCCTCATCTTCTCCTGGCATGCACTTTCCTCCATAGATTTTCTAAAGTGTCTCCCGTCTTTCCCTTGCACACATACACCGTTTACTCATAGGCTTCCCAATTAGAGCAGGAGCCCCTTGAGAGGAAGGATGGTCGCCCCTTTTTGTGGGACCCCCCCCCCCCGTGTGGATCCTCACCCCCCCCCACGCCAGCCTGAGGCTGAGGTCCTGAAGGCTCCATCAGACAACAGCATGCTGGGGGGGTGAGGGGGAGGGCTGCCAAGCTACGGCCAAGGGGAGCACCCTGAGGGAGGCTTATGTTCTCCAATGTGCACTTCCCCAGCTTGTGAGGAGGCGAGGGGACCCACCAGGAAAGGGCTGAAGCAATTCCAGCCTCCTCACAGGGGGAAAGCATGAGTGTGACCTGTGACCTCACTTAGTCATCAGACTGAGCTGTGCATCCCACACCCACTGTGTGTCAAAAGGAAATATTAAAGTCTTCTGAAAAGAATAAGCCATAATACAATTATCTTGGCATTCAAAGTGACATAATTCTTAATTCTTAAACACTGAAAAAATTCATTTCCTATATTATGAATCTAAATAAATTTATTAATAAAAACACTTTCCAAAAGTATTAAGAATTTCAACCTGATTTATTCAATTCCATGGCAAGGGCATGGTGGAACAAAGACACTGCCATCTCAAAGAACAATGCTTTTGTGTATAATCTAAACTTGACAGGGCTTGCCAAACGAAAGGGGGTAAAATTCTCAAATTTTAGTAAATGAGGAAAACTGGTGACAGTATAAAAGACTATAACTTCATCCCACACATTTAAAAAAAACCCAACTTAATTTTAAGATTCTCCATGAACATATTTTAAAAGGAAAAAAATATATATATATACATATATATTTACTAACCTTTATTTCCTAACATCACAGCAAGATGTAAAGGAGTGTTTCCTAAAATAAAATAAAATAAAAAAAATTAGATGGAATAAAAAAACACAGGACAATTCATTCAAATGGGGTTCTTTATTTGGAAAAGTCTGTCATGAAATAAGATCTAACATCCTACAATCTAAAGCAAATCAATACGGCCCGGCAAAATCAGAATATGGTGATTTTTGACCTGAGACAAGAGCAGTCTTCCAACTAAATATGTTATAAATAAGTTCAACCTTGCATGAAAACTCTTCTATCTCTACTACCTGGTTAAGATGTAGCTAAAGCTCTGGATGAATCCACCTGCTTTTACCATTCATGGGAAAAGATGAATTTAAGATTATCCTTTAATTTATCTCAGAAATATTAATACCACACCTTGTTATTCAAGCTCCACACTCTTTTTCTGACGCTAAATATGCAAGCTATTTCAGAAACAAATATTTGAAGAATCATGGTTAAAATGAGAATAGGCCTAAAGCAAAATAAATAACAGGCAACTAATCACTATCCAGCCAATGAAAGAGAAATCATGACAGATAATCCAAAACTAGAGGCAATTTTTATTTTGCTTTAGTGATTTATGTTGTTATTTTGTGATGTTATTTATTTTGCTTTAGTGATTTTTATTTTGCTTTAGGCCAAATTTTATGCTTAATTTCAAATGCAGGCAGGGCTAGCACACATTATCTTCCTACACAGCAGCTGAACTCCTCCAAAGCTGCCCACTTTACTGCTTGGCACCTGTTGGCCTTCTCTCTGTTGTGCCACAGTTCTCTTCTAATGTCCTGACCCTGTTTCCCTAATGGTCCTATTCCTAAAAGTCCATTGGTAGGATAAAGGTCTTATATCTTAGACCTTAAGCCACAGACATTCCCTCTAAAAGTTGGATGGGATAAAGGTCTTTATCCATTTTAAACATCATTAGAATATCAGGAGCCTCTCCAGTACCCTCCCCCCCCCTCCTTATCCTAGGTGTCTTCCCCTATTAGGTCATCCCCATCCAGGTACCTCCTCCATTATGTCATTGTTCTGGTTAACCTATAAAAAATCTTGTGAATCTGGCATTGGTGCTGGATTCTTCTGAGACGATGGTTCCGTTCAGCCTTGGGATCCACTGGTCCCAGTAAATCGCTCCATTTAATAAATTCTGTATTGAATACTCTAATCTCTGTCTTGCTGAGTTTCTTCAGCTTTACATCTCAACTCCTCCTATCACTAATGTATTTATTCATTCATTTAAATAAACGTATAATGGGGTTCAAGGGCTTTTGAGCACTAGGGAAAATTAAGCTACAGGCCCTGCACCCAAACAGCTAAATTTGGACAAGTTAAGGGGATAAGCCAGACACAAGTCATTAGGCAAGTCTTGCAAAGAAACGCCTTAACAAATTAATAAACAAATCCAATGAAGTCAGAGGAGGAAGCTAAGGACATCCAGAAGCAGAACAAGAGTTAGAGACAAATATCTTCTAAATACGAGGGGAAATGTCACAGTGAATGTGTGTGAAATACACAGGACTTCTTGGCTGATTCTCTCTAAGATGAGCCATTTCTTTTCTTTGGCATTCGGCAAATATAGTCCCTGTACAGAATACTGTGCGCTATAATTATCTGTAACTGTATCCTTGCCAGACACCAAACTTCTTGAGGGCAGGGGTGTATCTTAATCTAAGACTTCAATCTCTTCCAGCTCTTTGTCCAATATCCTGCATAGATTATCGACTTTTAAAATGTGACTGCCATAAAGCCATCCACCTCCAGGGAGAGAAGCAATAATATGTGAGTACAAATTGAAACATCTTTTCTTTATTTTTCTTGGTTTGCATGTGTGTGTTTCTTTTGCAATATACAAATATATCGTATGACTTCACATAGATAAACGCTATGTCATTTGCTTTCTCAAAAGGAAAAAGGGGGTTACACAAAGGAAATTTGAAAAATCAAATTTTTTAAAAATAAATTATTTTTTTAAATTACATGTAATTGAGATATTTAATAATTTTTTTTTAGGAAAATGAAAAAAAAAAAAAAAACTAAACTAAATAACATGTATTAGCCAGCTAGGTGGTTCGGTTGAGGGATCACTGGACCTTGAGTCAAAGGAGATCCTTCAAATCTAAACTGAGACACAGGTAGCAGTGTGACTCTGGACAAGTCTTTTAAGCTCCTTCAGATTCCTCAACTGTAAAATGGAGGTTATAATAGTACAAACCTCTCAGGCTGTTGTAAGGATCAAATGAGACACTAACTGTACTTAGTACATAGTAGGCAGGTAAGGAATAAACTATATCATATATAATTAATAAGTTAATAAACTATAATGATGATGACAATTCATTACAATGAAGATTCAATCCTAGTGTGCAGTGGAAAAAAAGATACTCTATTCCACTGCTGATAGAGAAGGAGATTTGGCATCATAAGAGATTGAAGCATAAAAGTGAGTAAAATCTTTGTCCCAAGGATACCATATTATCAGAGCTGAATCCTAAGGATATTCCCAAAAGCAACATTGAAAGGGGGGAGAGAAGACTCATTTCTAAAAGATATTCATCAACAGCATTATTCTCAATAGGAAATTTTTCTATTTTCGAAATATTTCTATTCTTCTGCATAATACCTAGACCCTGACTCAATAACTTCTGCCCTAAAAATGTAATGGCATAAGAAATGACAAATGTGAGGAATTAGGAGCAACAAGAGAAGACACAGAAAGCAAATTAGGAGCAACAAGAGAAGACACAGAAAGTGATACATACATTTGGAAAAAGCATCAGAGTAAAACATGATTCCAACTATGTAAGTAATGAACACTCTTTCCAAAGCCTAAAAAAACCCTCAGAATTAAAAATTCACAAGGGCAACCAGAAACAAGAAGAATGTTGGTTATTGTTAATTTTGGTTGTTTGCTCATTTCAGTCATGTCTGACTCTTCATGAGCCCATTTGGGTTTTCTTGGCAGAGATGTGCAGTAGTTGGCCACTTCCTTGTCTAGATCATTTTACAGATGAGGAAACTGAGGAACACAGGGTGAAGTAATCAGCCCCAGGTCAACAGCTGAGCCCAAATTTAAACTCAGCTCTTCCCACCTCTAGAGGCCACAGCTACCACCAATGCTATGTGGTCTATTCACTGCAGCGGTAACTAAATAATACATAAACAGTTTTGGAGGATTCATTTTTATTCTTGTTTCTATTCTCAATCTGAAAATTACTAACTTTAGGATTTTTAAAAATTAAAGGATGCAGAATGAATAGATTTGTTCCCATGTATCAGGCTGTTTCCTCAGCACTCAGATGTTTCTTTAAATACAAATAACATTCAGATTTTCTCTCAGGAACCAGAGTTCAGAGAAGCAGTTCAGCCTCATAGCCAGACAGACCCTGAGCTGTGTCATGGCAGTAAAGTGTCGGAGCTCGAGTTGTCCCTGTGACAACATGACAGAGCCCTGGGCCTGGAGTTGGAAGCTCAGTGATCCTGGGCAAGGCCCCCCTTAATGTCTGCCTTAGTCTCCTCACGTGTAAGAGGGGAAAAACTTTACAATTAACTAGACTACATGAAAGCCACCAGCAAAAAAAAAGGAGTCTAGACATCATATTTCAAGAAATTATTAAGGAAAATTGCCTTGATATATTAGATCCAGAGGGTAAAATAGAAACTGAAAAATCCACTGATAATCTCCACAAAGAGATCCTAAAATGAAAACTCCCATGAACACTATTCCAAATTCCTGCACTTTAGGGTGAAGGAGAAAATGTTGCAAGCAGCCAAAAAGAAAAAAAATTCAAATATTATGGAACCAGTTGTAGAAGGCTTGGACATCTTAAGGATGAGGTTAAAAAGACCCCACCCCCAAGCAAAAGGCCAGGTGCCCAAATAACCACCCAGTGCCCAGAAGAAAGTTACTGTACACAATCCGAAGCAGGGAGGGGTACTGACAGCGTTTACCTAGCCCTGAAGTGGGCTTTGGTTGTCTCACCCTTAGTGGAAGTGGGTCCCGGTTGAATTGCTTGCACTGGCAAGATCATCCCTATCCCACAGTTATTATACACAATCAGGAGGCCCAGCAATAGACACCAACTCCCGAGGTAATTACTTTCAGAGACAAGCACATTTTGCCTGGAAGATCCCCCCACCCTTTCTCCTTGTCAAGTGCAAGTTCCACCAGGGAACTCTTGCCAGCCTTGTGGCTTCTTTCCTCTGGTTATATGTGCCTCACAATAAAGCTATTCCCCTTGGATGAGATGGGTTTGAGTACATGAATTCAGTAGATAACTGTGCATTCTTGACTTCATAAACTTCCTCATTCTCAAAGGAAAATGAGTTGTAATTTAAAAAAAATTTAGGATTACAACCAAGAATAGTGACTTCCTAATACATTGTTGGTGGAGTTGTGAACTGATTCAACTATTCAGGAGAACAATTTGAAACTATGGCCAAAAGGCTATAAAATTGTGCACACCCTTTGACCTAGCAACAACCTGTATCCCAAAGAAATCTTAAAGGAGGGGAAGGGACCCACATGTGCAAAAATGGTTGTGGCAGCCCTTCTTATAGTGGCAAGAAACTGGAAATTGAGTGGCTGCCCTGATCATTTGGAGAATGGCTGAATAAGTTATAGGATATGAATATTATGGAATATCATTGTTCTCTAAGAAACGATCAGCAGGATGATTTCAGGGAGGCCTTACATGAACTGATGTTGAATGAAATGAGCAGAACCAGGAGATCATTGTACTCAGCAACAAGATTATACTGATGGACATGGCTCTTTCCAACAGTGAGATGATTCAGGCCAGTTCCAATGATCTTGTGATAGACAAAGCCATCTGCACTCCAGGGAGAGCACTGTGGGAACTGAGTTGGGGACCACAACATGGCATTCTCACTCTTTTTGTTTGCTTGCATTTTCTTTCTTGTTTCTTTTCCGTTTTTGATTTGATTTTTCTTGTGCAGCTAGATAATAGTATAAACATGTATGCATATATTGTCCTTAAAAAAAATTTAGTGATCCCACAAAACTGAGTATAATCTTTCAGGAGAAAAAAAGGACTTTCAAGCATCCCTAATGAAAAGACCAGAGATGAAAAGAAAATCATAAACACAAGACTCAAGTGAAGCACAAAAAAGTAAACATAAAAAAAAAAAAAAAAATCCTAAGGGACTTGATAAAGTTAAAGTCTTTTCCTTTCTATGTGGGAAGATGATAACTTTTATTATTATTAATGCAATTGGAAAGAATCTCCAGACAGAAGGCACAGGAGTAAGTTGATTACATTGGGATAATCAAGAAAAAAAAAAAAAAAAAGTCAAAGACCAAGAAAGAGGGAAAACAGGGAAAATTATCTCACATAAAAGAGGCATGCAAGGAAGAGCTTTTACAAGAAAAAGGAGAATGGGGAGAAGGGACAACACCAACCCTAAATTCTAACTCTTTACTCCATTTGAATTGGTTTAAAGAGGGAAGAATATGTAGATAGTTAATTGAATATAAAAATCTATCTTACCCAATGGAGAAGTAGGAGAAGGAGATAAGCAATAAAGGGAAAGAGATTAACAAAGGGGCTGGGATCAAGGAAGAAAGTGATCAGAAGCAAAACAGACTTTAGAGAAGATCCAAGATAAAAAGTGAGGGGGGAAAAAAAAAAAAACACATAGGCACATAGAAATCTTAACTATAACTGGGAACAGGATGAATTCATTCATTAAAAAGAAATGGACAGAAGAGATTAGAAACCAAAATCTTAAAAATATGTCGTTTACAAAAGACACTTGAAACACACAAGGGTTAAAATAAAAGGCTGGAGCAGAATCTATTCTGCTTCAATGGAAGTTAAAAAAAAAAAAAAAAAAAGGCAGGGGTAACAATTGTGATCTTAGACAAAGCAAAAGTAAAAATAAACCTAATTAAAAGAGATAAGCAGGAAAATTACATCTTTCTAAAAGGTAACATCAATACTAAAGACACAAATCAAATGCCATAGCATCCAAATTTTTAAGGGAAAAAATTAGTTACAGGAGAAAATAGTAAAACTAATGGGACCTCAATTTACTCTTCTTGGTGCTAAATAACTCTAAGCATAAAATAAAATTTAAAAAATAAATTAAGGAGTTGAATAGATTTTTAGAAAAGTTATATGAGACTTGTGAAGGAAAAAAAATTGGGAATAGAAAGGAATATGTCCTTTTCTCAGTTGCATATAGCATCTTCACAAAAAAATGTATTATATATTTAGAACATAAAAACCTCACAACCAGAAAAAAAGCAGATATCAAATGCACTCCTTTTATGGCATAATATGACAAAAATTACATTCAATAAAGGGCCATAGAAACATAGATTAAAAATTAATGAACACATGGTAAATATGGTAATACATTTTGCATGAGTTTATATGTTGCTTACTTTCTCAAGGTATGAGGAAGGAATAGGAGGAAGAATTTAAAACTAAATCTTTTTTTAAATGAATGTTAATTTTTTAAATCTAACTGGGGAATATTTAAATAAATATTTTAAATATATTTAAAAAAAATAATAGAAAACTAAAGAGTAGGTAAAAGAATAAATCATAGAACAATCCATAATTTCATTAAAGAAAACAACAGTAAGACAATATGCCAAAATTGTGAGATGCAGTCAAAGCAGTCCTTCAAGAAATGTTTTGACATGCATTAATAATTTCGCATACATTAATGAAAAAAAAGTAAATCAACAAACTAAAAAGGACAAATTTTAAACACCTGAAAATAAAGGTGAGATTAGTAAAAGGTTTTTTAAAAATCAAATAATAAATCTAGAAGTTGGTTTTATGAAGGGAAAAAGCAAATAAAACATAATAAACCACTAGTTAGTTTGCTTTAAAAAAAAAAAAAACAAATTTAACAATATCAAAACTGAGAAAGGTGAATGTACTTCCAATAAATATGAAATTAAAGCACATAATTAGGAGTTATTTTGTCTAATTATTCGCCAGTAAAACTGACAATCTAAGTGAAATGAATATTTACAAAAATATAAATTGCCCAGATTAACTGAACAGGAAATTGAACACTTAAAATAACCCTATCTTGGAAAAAGAAATTGAACAGACCACAAATGAATTCCCTAAGAAAAAATCCCCCAAACCAAACAGATTTACAAGTGAATTCTAACATTTAGTGAACAATTAATCCCAATACTATGTAAACAATTTTCAAAAATAAGTAAAGAAGGTGTTTTACCCAATATCTTTTGTGGAACACATATGGTTTTGATACCTAAACCAGGGAAATCAAATTCAAAGAAAGAAAATTATAGGACACTTTCACTAATGAATACTAATGAAAAAATTTTAAATATAATATTAGCAAGAAGATTGCAGCAATATGTTAAAAGGATCATATACTATGATCAGGTGGAATTTATATCAAGAATGAAGGCCGATTCAATTTTAGGAAAACCCTCAGCATAACTGGCCATATCAATAACAAAAATAACAAAAATCATCCATCAGTAGAGGCAGAAAAAGAAAGCTTACCACAAAACACAATAGGAATAAAACTCATTCCTATTAAAAAGACAACAAAGCAAAGGAATAAGTGGAGCCTCTCTCAAAATGTTAAAATAGTTTCTATCTAAAATCAAAAGCAAGCATCTTCTATAATATTAGGATAAATGAGAAACCTTCTCATTAAGATCAGAATTGTGAAGCAAGTCTGTCCACCTCCATTAGTCAAGAAGAAGTAACAAAGAATTATAATATGCAATGAAAAAGAAAGAGTTATTTTATAGAACTAGAAAAAAATTTCATCTGGTGTGACAGATTGCCCTAGCTTCTCAAGAATAGCCCCAAAATTTTGCAAGGAATGTTGAGGCAATGTTTTATGACAAGAGTACTGAGAACATTTTTTTCTTTTTTAAACTAAAGCAATTGTTTAACATATATTGGATTACTTGCTGTCTTGGGGAAGGGTGGGAGAAAGGGAGGGAGACAAATCCGGAATGATAAAAATTTTTAAGGGTAAATGCTGAAAATTATCTTTGCATATATTTTGAAAATAAAAAGCTATTATTAAATTTTTTTTAAAAATTCATCTGGAAGAACAAAAAGGTCAATATCAAGATAATGAAAAAATTGCTTAATAGAAAAACATAGGAAAACTTCTATGAATTGATGCAAAATGAAGTGAACAGAAGAGCACTGTATTCAGGAACAGCAAAATTCTAACTATGATCAATGTGGAAGATTTAGCTACTCTGAGCAATAGGACGATTCAAGACAGTTCCAAAGGTCCCTTGATGAAAAATGCTTTCTACTTACAGAGACAAAACATAAGGCCTGAGTGAAGATTAAAACATACTTTTTATGTTTCTTGTTTTTGTTGATGTTAAATTCTGGGGTTGAGGGGGATTGTTTTGTTTTTGTACCATGTTTAACATGGAAATGTTTTTCATGATTTCATATGTTTAACTAATCATATTATTTGCCTTCTCAGAGAATAGGAGAGATTAGGAGGCAGCAGAGAAATTTGGAACTCAGATTTTTTTTTAATGAAATTTAAAAACTAATTAAAATACTTGATGACTTTTCCTTTCCCAAAAATAGCAGTGGCTCTCAATATATATATATATATATATATATATATATATATATATATATATATATATATATATATATATATATATATATATATATATATATATATATATATACATATATATACACACACACACACACACACACATATATGAAGTCAGATTAGTGGTCAGTTTACAATTAAACTGCCCACTCCCTATTCCCAAGGACTCTGGCACACTTATTGTAATCAAATAGTGCATTAACTTTTTTTAGCCGCTTCCCCCTCCCCCTCACATTCTAATTCCCACAGAGCACCTAAAGTCCATAAAATCCCCAGATCTCTTAGAAAACTTCTATCTAACCATGTCCCTGGAGTTTCCCACAGAAGACCTTCAGTGGTAACAATGAACCATTAATACCTAAACTATTCTTGGAATCTATTCATCCATATATCACAAAGAATCCATCTGATTGTAATCTAATCACTATCTCTTCTTCCTCAACCAGAATAGAAGCACGTTAGCAAGTTTTGACAAAATCTGAGCCTTTATTGGATAATTTATCAATTCAGACAAAAAAAAAATGATCTGTATTTTACAATTTTTTTTATTTCCTAGATTTTAGCCAAACATCTCTTTAATGCTGCCTTCTAGAATTTTTCTATAAATCAAAGTCAAGATTATTAGTCTACTCTACAGTTGTGGTAGCATTTATTTGTTTGTTTGTTTGTTGTTTGTTTTTGAGGCAGGATGTCTACCTTCATCTAATCTTCTCTTTTTCTCCTTTTTCCTTGGTTCTACAAAATGCCCTTGTGAGAGAAACACAATTTTCTAGATGAAACAGGGTAACCCCAATTTAATCCAGAAGATGTTCGTCCAAGTCTCTCATTGGGAGCAGAAATTAGCCAGAATCTGAATGCAGCCTCTGGCTTCACTTATTCTGCCAGGTCCCCCCCCCACAATGACGGGACCTCAATTGGTTTTGGACAACTTTTTCCCTTTATCAAACCCTTTATCACTCTCTTTGGAAATTTTCAATCCTTTTAAAATTATCAAAGGCTCTAATAAAATCTGCTATAAATAACTCTATTCCTAATTCTAAATAAATAAGCCCCTCAAAAGTTCATTTCCAACACATTAATGATCACTGCTGATTTTTAAGTGTAACAGAGGGTGCACAATGACACGGGCCCCAGAATAGGGGTCAGGAAGGCCTAAAAAGGAAGGTCCAGGAGGCCAGTGTCACTGGACCTCAGTGTCTGGCAGAGGCTGCCAAGTGCTCCAAAGACCTGGAGTCAGGAGGACCCCAGCTCAAGTCCAGTATCAGGGGCCTCCTAGCTAGGAGAGCCCGGTCAGACTTCCCCTGTCTGCTTCAGTTCCTCATCTCTAAAATGAGCCAGAGAAGAAAATGGCCAGCCCTACAGTGTCTTTGCCAAGAAAACCCCAAATGGAGTCTCAGAGTCACCCAGCATGGGAACAAAGGAACAACAATGAAATTAAAAGTTCTGAGTTCAAATTCCACTTCCTGTGCAAACCAATACCCAAATCACTATACTCTTATCTGAAAAAAGCTGGTCCTGCCTACTTCCTGTGTTGTGAAGAAAATCTGTGTTAGAACTGAAGTACTACACAAAGCTGAGCAACCACAGTCTCAGCAGTGCACCAGGGGGGCATTGCTCTTCATATTTCTATCACTACAGCTCAAGGAGCTTGGGCAAAGAGCTGGCCTTGGAAAGGCCAGGTGAAAATGCATCCAATCCCGACCAGTGTCTCCAGAAAGCGACTCCCTAGGTTTTAGTAGAAAAAGCTGAGTTACTTTCTGTTATTGTGTGCTTGCATTTTTGTTTTTCTTTGCAGGTTATTTTTACCTTCTTTCTAAATCCGGTTTTCCTTGTGCAACAAGATAACTGTATAAATATGTATATATATATTGGATTTAACTTTACTTTAACATATTTAACATGTATGGGACTGCCTGCCCTCAGGGGGAGGGGGTGGAGGGAAAAAGTTGGAACAGAAGTTTTTGCAAGGGTCAATGTTGAAAAATGACCCATGCATATGTTTTGTCAATAAAAAAGTTATAATAATAATAAAAAAGAAAAAACAAGTTAATTAAATGTCAAAAAAAAAAAAGGAAAAAAGTTGAGTTACCCGAATGCTGTCCCAAAGTCTTCATGTGTTTGCATAAATTAAATAATCATGAATCATGAACTATGGATTCCAAAAATCAGATTTTTAGTTTTTTTTTAAGCAATCCTTCCTTGATATTTATTTATCTGCTGAAACAAAGTTTTAATCCAAAAGACACATAATTTAGAACATGCATCTTTTGGGCAGGGAGAGGGAAGAGAATGAAATGCTTTGCTGATTAAAAAATGTAAAAACCCTACATACCTATAAAAAACTACCCGACAAAGCCGATTCATCATCCTACCAGAAGCCATTTCAGAAACACGGGTGCAGAGCATTACTTAGATAGAGTAAAAAGTCAAACTAAACCCAAAATTAGAATAAAGGAGAAAAATGGAGAAAAAAGGAGTTAGCTGTAATAGCTCCAACAAACTACAATGCTGGCTTTCCCTTTCAAATTCCTGAAAAAAAAAAAAATCAGAAACAGAAATGACTTTAACTAGCGCCATTTTTGAAATATAATCCATGAAAACCTGTCCCCAGAGATGCATTAAGCGCCCCAAAACGTTTCTCACTCAACTTACACCATCTCCTTTCAAGGTGACAAACATGGGAGCCCAAAACAACCTTCTGGCCTGGGCAAAACACCCCAAAGGATGAGGGAGGAAAGGCCAGAAGGTCCTGCTGGAGAAGCCTGGGCCTGGCTCAGCCCCGACCCCCCTTTCCCGCTCCCCCCCCCGCCCCCCCCCCCCCCCCCCCCGCCTTGAGAAGTTGGTTTTGCAAGCTGGGCGATGTGGGGCGCCAGCAGGAAATCGGGGCTTCCCAGGTTTATCACGAGCAAGGAACTGGCAGGGAGAAGGCGAGGAGCCAGAGCCCCCCCCCTTCCAAAGCCTGACGTGAGGACCAGGGGAGGGGGCGGGGAGGAGCCGCCTCCTTTTCTCGGGAAATCACCAGACTAAGAAGAAGGAGGAGGGCCAGGGCTCCCACCGTCGGGCCTGCCAAGGACGCGCAGGGCTTCCGGCTCAGGAAGCAAAAACAAATTGTGGCACCTGGGGGGCGGCCCTTCGTCTTTGCCCCTTCGGGCCTCCTGAATATTCCGGGTGGTTTCTGGAAGATGGGGCGCCCAAGAAAGCCAAGGGGACCGGACCGGGGGCAACAAGTAGCAGTGGCCCCGGCGTCGGGGGCTCCTCCTCAGGGACTCCAGCCCGATCCCCCCCCTCCCCCCCCTCCCTCCTGCCGCACCCGCCCGGGCTGGAGCGGCACAAGCTGGGGCTCGCTCTTGGACTTGCTCTAGACTTGCTCTAGAGCCGGGGTCACTCACTAAGAGTCCCAATTTCTAACCCCCTCCTCGGCCCCGCCTCTTCTCCCTATTAGCCCAAACTCCCCGCCACTCTTCTGTCCCGGTACTCGTACTCAAAGACGAACTCCGAAGCCCCAGGCCGCAGAGGCGGGAGGAGGAGGCGCAAGGGCAGCCCCAGAGCGTGGCCCAGGCAGGGCCCGAGGGGAGGGGGGTGGAGATGGCCCGCTGCCCCTCCATGGGGGGGGGGGGCAAAAGAGGGCGGACGAGAGACGGGCACCGGGCCGGGGCAGGAGCCAGAAAGGAGGAGGCAGGCTCCGGGGACCAGGGAGAGGCCGGCAATTTGGGAGTGGGGAGCCCAGTGGGGAAGCCGGCCGGCGTCGGGAGACAAGAGCGAGCTCATGCCAGCGCCCCACCCGCCCCTCCCCTCCGCTCCCGCTCCCACCAGTAAGTCCGGTGGCCAAAGGGAGCAGCAGTGACCACAAGGGTGTGGCGGCAACCTTCAAGTCCATTGGCCTTTTGCTCCCCGTTTTTCCGCGTGAAAAATAAAAGGGGAGGAGGGGAGGAATAACCTGATTTCGAGGTACCTTTGAACTCCCCAGTTCCACCAGGATATTCTACCCTCATTCAGTCTAACTTCACGGCCCGAATCCCACAAAACCTGTTCTTCCTCCAGACTTCCCTACCCCCAAGTCCTGAGACACCCGGGCTCACCCCTGTACCTGCAGGCAGGTATGTGAGCGAGCCCGCGCCTGCCCGCGCCAGACCCTCACCCTGTGATGGAAGGGAGGGACTCGGGTCATGTCAAGGTGATCACACTTGATAGCTTCTGCTTCTCCTCCCACAAAGTGGATGGGAGAACTCATTCTTTCTCAGTCATTTCAGTCCTGCCTGACTCTTCCTGACCCCAGTAGGAATGTTCTTGGCAGAGCTCCTGCAGGGATTGGCCACTTCTCTCTCCGACTCATTTTACAGAAGGGGAAACTGAGGCACCCAGGGTTCAACGACTTGCCCAGGATGGGTCACACAGCCAGAAAATGTTTGAAGCCAGGATTTTCCTGCCTCTGGGTCCTGGGCTCTATCCATTGAGCCATCTAGTTGCCCAAGAATTCATCAGAGGCATAATATAGATCAGAGGTCCTCAAACTTTTTAAATGGAGGCCAGTTCACTGTCTCTCAGACTGTGGGAGGGCCGGACTATAGTAAAAACAAAAGCTCATCCTCTGTCTCTGCCCCTCAGCCCATTTGCTATAATCCGCTGGGCCTCATAAACGTCCTCAGCAGGTTTGAGAACCCCTGATATAGATTTTGTTATTGGCCATATTCTATACAATGCTTTTGTAACTGAAAATATAACATTTTACACTTAAGAATTGGAAATTGAGATGTCCATCAATTGGGGAATGGCTGAAGAACTTGTGGTACATAATCATGATGGAATATTACGGTACTATAAAAAATGACACGCAAGATGGCTTCAGAAAAACCTGGAGGGACTTACAAGAACAGAAGTAGGAGAACACTGTACACAGCAAAGGCAATATTATATGATGAAGAATTATATATGATGATAAGGTACCTATTCTCACAAAAAAAAATGATGCAAGATAAATCCCAAAAGACTTGTGATGAAAAATGCTATCTGCCTCCAGAGAAAGAAGTGAAGCTGTCTGAATATTGACTGAAGCATACTATTTTTTCTTCTCTTTGCCTTCCTTGTTTTGCTCCATTCTGTTTTCCAAAAAACGACTAATGGAAATGTAAAATACAAAGTGGAACTGGTTCAGTAAGAGTGAGGAAAGGAGGAGAGTGTGGCTGATGCAGACCTGCGGGGCAGAGAGACTGAAGGTCACAGGACCCAGCAGGGCGTCCAGCATCACAAGGCCTGTCCTGGTTTGTTTCATTCTCAAGGGGAGGTGACACCACAAAATGCAAGTGAATTGCACTGAAGTGGGCAAAGGCTTCAGAGCCATCAGGGAAGGGCAGAATGGCAATCCAAGTGATCAGAGGGGGGATTTCAGTCTCTTCGAGGGTGGAAGGGCCACAATTATGGTGTGTGTGGCTATGGCAGAGCAAGGAGCAGTGGGTCATGGGAAATGGGCTGAGGAACTGGAAGACTAGTATCTCCAGAGAACATGTCTGTCTGTCTAGCTCTGCTGAAGCTCCCTGCTGTGAAGGGAGGAGTTGGGAAGGGAAGATCGAGATCTAGGGACACTACTCATTAAAGGAAGGAAGGGAAGTGTCCACAGACAAGAGTGATTCACAGGAACCCAAAGGAGAAGAGGTCCTAAGGGACCATTGTAGGGGGAGAACTGCAAGAGGGAATGAAGAACGGAGTATTCCATCGCCCTCAGCTTGACCAATGAGTCAAAATGTAGCCAGTGCTACGAAGGTTGTGGAGGCTGGGTCATGGGGAGGAAGTCAGCTCTCAGTGAAAGTCCAGAATGAGAAATAGATTTAGGATGAAAGTAGGTTTCTCATCTATGGAGCAGACCTTCCTTAGGCCATAATGGAAGAGGTGGGTAACTCTGAGATGAGGGAGGGAATGGGAATAAAAAACCTGGCAGTAGGGGACAGGAAAAAGATATACAATTCAGAGTAAGTAGGATGTGGAGGGTAGAACCAGAGAAGAGTTTGCTAATTAGTAAGAAAAAATTTTAGATGAGCCAAGAGGAAAAAACTTAAAAGGGATCAATACAAAGTATTAAATACAATCACATAAAAATAGAACAGAGACCTGATTTGAAAGTTCACGTAAAAAAAAAAAAAAAAGAAGAAGAAGAAAACCTAACCCTAAATTCATTATCTGTAAATGCATTATCTGTAATGGCAAAATTTAGGGAAATAGATATATCCAATGATTGCAGAAAAGCTAAATCTATATGAGATATAATGAAAAACTAATGCATTGTAGGAAATAAGAAATATAAAGAATTCTGAGTCATGGGAAAACATACAAAATGACAAGGAAACCAGACCTCAAAGATTAATAAACACAATGACTTACAAAAATGAAAATGAATACAACACTAATAAAACTCAGAGTACAATTGACAGTGTTGGTCCTAAATGACTAAACTAAGCACACACACACACACACACACACACACACACATATATATATATATATATATATATATATAGTATAAATATATATATATATATATATTATATAATATACATATTATATAAAAATGATAAGCTACAAAAACAAAGTTACATGTAGCAATCACATAGTGGACAATTTTGCTTAACTTTTTAAGAAAACTCTGAGAAGATAACAGGAAAGCCATACTGATGTGTAACACCCTCCCCCCAAAAAAAATCAATTAAAAATGAAAAATTTCAGATATCTGCATTTTCTTTTTAACTTAAAAAATGATTACAACCAGAATACATGAAGTAAAGTATTCTGAACAAGATCAAAAACAACATATTATTCAGTATTGGTCATGTTAATACTGTAGCCAAACATACTTAAAAGTGGTTCAATAACAAACAAGATGGTGAGGGGTGTTCAAAATCATATCCTGTCATATAAGGAACAGTTGAAGGACATCTATCTTGTTAAAGAGTAGGCTAAAGGAAGCCCATGCTACTTGCGAGGACAATACACTCTCCATGCAGCAGATGTGCAAAGCAGAATTAGAAAGAATGGAGAAGGAAGTAAAATTTAGCTCCCTATTATATAAGCAAGAATATTTAAAACTCTCCACCTATTACAGAGACTGCTTTAAAAATCAGTGAGCTCCCCAGTCAGGCAACTAGCGTTTATTAAATGTCTACTATGGCTCTGTAGATATAAAGAAAGAATGGCTGCTTGCTAAAACCACCACAGAAGATTCCTACACCAGAATGGAAGATTAGTCCCTTCAAGGCTTTTATACACCTGGCAAGACTCACTGCATCTTACAGATCTTGTTTGCACAGTACATCAGACTAATTACATGAAGCCCCAGAAGCTCCTAGAAGCTTGATGGGGAAGAAATGACCTTGACTTATTGACAATGCCCAGCTTCCCACATGAGTTTGAAGGGATGCCCTGCCCTCCATGCCAGGCCGGACACCAGAGATGAACTGATCTGGAAGACGGAGCCAGGCAGCTTTCAGAAAATTTCAAAGTTCTTCTTACTTACCCTAAACACCCCATGAAAGTAAACACCCGCCCAACTTCTCAGTACAAAGATCTCCTTGCTTTTACTATGCAGTAGAAAAATGTTTCCGAAGAACTGAAAATGAGAGGCACCTGGCAGAAGTGAGAGAGCGAGCTGCCAAAAAACCAAAAAGGCCCCAAAAGAACAAGAAAGGGCATCATCGTGAAACCTTATGCTGGGAAAAGACAGCCTGACTAAAAGGCAAAGAAAGGAAGGCCTTCGCCACACTGAGGGGAATGCCATGTGGCAAAATGTCCGGGGAACAGGAACCAGTATGAAACAACTGGGCCAGGTATGAAGAGCGGTGATCTGCATTGGGCCGGCCCTCAGATTATCAAGGACTCAGTAATGTACTCAGCTCATTAATTCCTAGGGCTCACTAGGTAAATAAATACTTGAGGGCAAGAGTCATCTATTATTTATCTTCCTGCCTCTCTTAAAACTTAGAACGATGCCTTGTATTTTTTTTTAACACTAATTTTCATTCTTAAAAGGATATCCTCAAAATTTAGGTAAATCATCCAGATCAAAAAAAAAAAAAAAAAATAGTGTTCTCCATCTGTAACTTTCTGCACAAGAGACGCAAACTATCCACAGAATTGGTGTTTTCCCCCCCACAAGGTTAGCAAAGAGAAGAGAAGATAATCCCATTAAAACATCTAAGTGATTTCCCAGGTACATGACTCGTTGGTAACAGTGAAATGGACATAGTTGAGAAACAGTGCAAACAAAAATATTTGTTAGAAATATCCCAAAGGACAAATTAAAGGAAAATAGATTCTAACAATCTCTAGTTCAACAAAACTAGAAACGTCTATAATCCTTTGATCATAGCGATTCTGTGGATAATAAAACAAAATCAGTTCCAACGATTACTCTGTAAATCATATTGTTACCTAATCCCCTCTTCCGGCTAGTCAAGTCTAGTCTCAAGTTTAGACTTATTTTCACGTTGCCTACTTTGGGAATGAAATAACTTCAGCAAAAATGTGTAGCCTCCCTGCATGCTGGGGATGAATGCTCCTGAACACTTGAGGGGGGGGGGGGGGCGGGGAGGGCCAAGATGGTACTGTGACAGCTTATAGAAAACTGGGGGGGGGGGGGGGTTCTGCTCTGCCCAGGGCTCCTCCTCACTTCACTTCTGATGATTTGGCCTTTTTGGCCAGAGTAGCTCCTGCCCCAGCCCTGGCAGGTCGCAGGTGCAGGCAAAATGCATCCCTGGAGGGCCCCTGCGGGAGCAAGCACGGGTCCTGGACTGAAATGGGCTCCCAAAGATCCAAAGAAGTGTAATGCGGGTCACTATCGAAGGGGGCGGGAAAAGTTCTGACTCCCAGAAACAATAAATCGGGGGCAACTTTCACTCAAAGCCGCTCCCAGAGCTGGCCCCATCTGTAATTGACATCCCGAACGGCCGCACTAAGCTTATTATCATAGCAATCAACAAGGAAGGAAACTAAGTAACGAGGTGTGATTTAAGGAACTTTTGGCCACAATTTAAGAGAAAGGGCAGCTAAGTCTGACTGGAATTGACACGTAGGAATGCAAGCACGGGAGCGTGAAAACGGGGCCCAATTTGTGGGAGATCGGACTCCAGAGGAATCGGGGGCCTCATTCTGGGGGCAATGCTACCGGCATCTCCGACCACATTTGGGACACACGGAGCAGGACCGCAGCCAGGCCCCGGGGAGGGGGCGTCCTTCGCCGGCCTCCAGTCCTCACAGCCGGGGCTTTCCTACGTGCTGCCGGGGACAGAGCTCAACCTCAAGCAGGGAAATGCAATTCGGGCTCGCCAGGCATCGGCCTTCCCTGGAACCCCCGCGGACCCAGAGGCGCCCCGGCAGCACCCCAAAGACCTTCGCGGTCCCACCCACGGAGGCCAACCGACAGCTTCCCTGGGGCGGCCGGGGTCTGTGGGGTCCCTGCGGGCTGGCTGGAGCGCAGGAGCCCCGAGGGAGCGAGCCCGAACCCGAGGCTCGGAAGCAGCTGCTTCCTCCGGGAGCCGCCAAGCGGGCCCGGCCGCGCGGAACTTCGCCGCCTGAGCCGGGACAGGAAAGGGGGACTTTTGGGAGGACCCCGCGGCCAGGGGACTGCCGAGACGGGGGGAAGGGGCCAGTTCCCAAACTCTCGGCGGGGGGAGGCGAGAAGTGCCGCGAGGATCCCTCCGGGGAAGGGGCCGCGAGACGGGGGAAGGGGAGCCCCAGCTCACCGTGAAGGTCCTTCTGACCGATCTGATGGGTCCGGATCAAGGAAGAGAGCCTCCTTACGTCGCCCTTAAACACGCACTCGTGCACGGGGTAGAGCGAAGGGCCCCGGCCGGGGTCCGAGGCGGCGGCGCCCGGGAGGGAGGAGGAAGTCGAGCAGCAGCCAGAGCCGGCCGGGGCCTGCGGCGGCTTGAGCGGTAGCCGGGGCTGCGGCGCGGCCGGGTGCGGGGGGTGGCCGCTGCCGCGGGGCCCCTGCCGGCCGCCCTTGCCCCCGCCGCCCCCGGGCCCGGCCCCGCGCGCCGCCGTGAAGGGCCCGGGGGCGGCGGCCGCCTCGTCGTCGCCCGGCTCCAGCAGGTCGCCCTCCTCCTTGCCGCAGGGCTTCGGGTCCCTCCGCAGGGAGCGGATCTTCTCGCCGGTCATCGCCGCCGCCGCCGCCGCCGCCTCGGCCTCGGGCTCGGGCTCCGGCTCGGGCTCCGCGGACTCCGGGGGGCGCTTAGAGCAGCCGGGGCGGCCGCGGCGCGCAGCATCCACTCCCGCGGAGGCCCCGGCCCCGGCCCGCACGCATGTCCCGCCGCCGCAGCCCGTCCTGGGCTCGCTGGGGGGAGCTCGAGCCTCGTCTCCCGCCGCTGGGCTCACAGGCCGCGGCGGCCCACAGCCATCTTGCCCTGCCCCGTTGCTCTCGCGAGAGCTCAGCGGAGGCGGGGAGGGGAGCGGGACCAGCCCGGCCCGGTCAGGAAACACCGCGAGACGCGCGCGGCCTCGCGCCCGCCTGGCCTCGCCCCATGCCCACTGGGTGGCCCTCGCCTAAGCGCCGGTAGCTGCCGAGGACTCCGGGCACGTGCCGAGCGCACCACGCCCCGCCCCGGGGACCAGCCCCAGGGCCCTCGAGCGATCTGTCGGAGTTCTGAGGGTCCGTCTGCTCTGCCGTGGGTCTCCCGCCCCCCTCAACTCGCGAGGCCCGGAGCCTGTGTTACATCTGCGGCTGCTGCTCGCCTCGGAATGTGACGTCACTGGCAGGAAGTGATGTCATGCGACGGCTCCACGCGTGGCTTCGGCCGTCCTCACCCTACCGGGAAAATGTGACGTCAGGCCTCCAAGGCCCGGAACTGACCCCTGGGAGGCCCGGCTGCGGTCCCCGGGCTTGCGGCCTTCGCCGGGACTGCAGCCTCTTCTCCCTTCCAACAACAGCCTCGGGCCAGCCGTCCCTACTCCGTTAAAGGGATTCCCATCCAGTCCCTTCTGAGGGAAGGCCACGTGCCAGGCCACTCTCCGAGATGTGGGGGGAGGAGCCTGCTGCACGTGAGGAGGCGGGGCATCGTGTGTGGAGGAGGAACCTGGGGCCAGGATTGGAGCCCAGAGCCTGTGATCTGCTCCGCCCACCTGGGGGCCCATGTTTAATCACCACCCTTGTCCCATTCACCCCCAGACTCCTGCAGGTGAAATTTCCTGCGGCTGTAATTAGATCTTCACTGGTCGCCCAGCTCCTCCCCTTCCCAGTTCTAGACCCCCCTAAACCAAGCTGCCAAAGGCCCCGCTTCACCATCAGAGCCGGGGAAAGCTGATTTATGGGGGCCCTTCCCAAACCCTGCTCAGTGTCAGCCCGGCTGTGATGGGCTGCGATTTAGGGCCAACTACCCGACTAGTTTGTAAGAGGAATGCAGTCTGGAGGGGCTCCCCTGCCTCCCTTGGGCTCAGAACCCAGGAAGCCCAAGAGCGCCAGCATGGCGCAAGGGCTGGGAAGACCCCGGCACCAGGAGCCCTCGGACCCCCCCATCGGATGCCCTCTGCTCAGCAGCATGTGTGCCCAGCCTCTGATCCCGCTGGAGGCCAGCCTCTCCTTGAGTGGCACCCCTGAAATGGCTTAACCCCATAAAACGGGGGAGGGGAGGTCTGAGTTCTCTTGCTGGCAGACTCCTCCACCCAAGCGCGATTTCAGCCTGGCGCTCGGCCTGTTTCATCTTCTGGTGAATAGTCTTCTGACTCTCTGGGGATCCCACATTCCCAAAGAGGAGGGACGATGTCCCAGTGCTGTCTAGACTCAGATTGAATTCGATTTCAGCCAGGCTGAGCCTCTTCCAGAGTCCCCCAAGCCCAGGAGGATGAAGGCCAGACTCTGGCCCTGGCCCTGAGCCCAGCGATGACCTGGGCACCGTGAATGTCTGACAAAGCTCCCCCTAATGTCCACCACTTCGGAGCAGATTGTTTTCCCTGCCCATTCCTCCAGGAGCCCCCCTCCTGCAAATCATCATGGATGGGCTGCTCTCCCCTAGGTGTAACTCATCCACCCAGAAACCCCGGGTGTGGCCACGGCTGCCATTCCTGGTACCTGGCAGACCCTGGAGCTGGAGGAGCAGCCCTCACACTGGAGCACCTCCTGGGCCTCTGGGCCTTCTCTCAATGGTCCCTGCCCGCCCTCCTGGTCCACTTATTCTTCCTTGACCATGGTCCTCTTGGACCACCGTTCCTCAAAACCCTCAGGACCCTCCCTCGGAGGATCGTCCAGGCCCCTTACACGTTGTGTCCCTAAGCACAAGGTATCCTGCTGCCAAGCACAGTGTGAATACCGATTAAATGTTTGATGGTGATTAAATGAATTAGTAAATATCTGAAAAGTTTAGAAAAGTTAGAACCCCTTAAGGACAGGAGTTTTTGCTTTTCTCTACACTCCCAGAACTGAGCTGGTATCTGACACGTACTGATCACTGAATAAGCAGTTATCAATTGACTGACAATGGAATTGGAACTTTACTCAGCAGGTAATATGGGATCTCTAATGATTTTTGAGCAGAGGAGTGACATCCTCAGAATAATGCATAGAAAAAGGTTGTGGTGCTATTGTCATAAGAGGAAAAATGAGGGCAAAGAATAAAGGAAAAACTGACGAAGGGACAGTGAAGGAAAGTAAGAGTAGTGTCTTCATGCTGGGAGTGGATGGATGCAAGAGAAATCACTGAGATGGAATCTCTGAGACAAAGCTTTATTTTGCAAAAGTGGGGAGGCCAAATAGTATGGGAAACTATTAGGGTCAGGGAGGAAAGCTTTTATACCAAAATTTTGGCTCTAAGCCACGATAGGAATAGTAAGCCTGCTAAAAACAATCTTTTTCAGATAGCAACCTAGCCACAGGGTTAATTAAAAACATTAAGACAAAACAGCAACTTGGTTACCTGGTTTCAAGGACAATTTATGGGCTAAGTGTTCTTTCCATGGTCTCAGCAAGTCTGCACATACTTATGTTAGTGGTTTTAGAAAATGATTAGTAATTTTCACAAGCTGGTCTAGTGTTAAGGACCATGCCTAAGTGAAAGGACAGGTCAATTCTCCAAGAGCCTCCACAGTTGTGGATCATAACACTTGAAAGAGTTGCCTTTGCATCTGAAAGTGGCCTTTGCAGATGTTCCTTGTGGACTGGGAATGAAATAAATTGGAGGTAGAGGGAAGAGGAGAGAGGTCAGAGAATGCAATGGCCTCTCGGTGGGGAGGTCAGAGAACAGCAACTGCTTCTCATTCTTGTATCATCATCCTCCTCTCACATGAAAAGAGCCATTCTACAGGTCTGTGTTAAACCTCCAGCAGCCACTGGCAGGTGGCTCCCATATTGCAACAGTCTAGAACCCAACACGTTTTTTACAATGGCAGATAAAAAGTGAAGGTAAGAAAAAGTAAAAAAAAAAAAAAAAAAGATTATGATTTAGAGCATGGGATGCTGGGAGTGGTATCACTAACATAAATATTTGGTCAGGAAGGAAAGGAAAGTTTCCAGAAAGGTAAAACACTCAGCTTTGGATGCATCCAGTTTAAGCAGAGCATTCTAGTGGAAACGTTCTGTAGGGAAGCATTTATTAAGTGCTTGCCATGTGCTGGTTATTGAGCAGAATGCTGGTGCTTCAAATATAATCAGAAAGACCATCCCTCCCTTCAAGGTGATTACTGTCTAACAGGGGAAGATGTCAGAGACGGAGAGGGAAAGGGGCTAAGGTGAAGGGACTCTGTGCAGCAGCAGGAGGGGACAGGAGACCAATGACCCTGAGCCCCTCCGCAACAGGGAGGTCCAGGAGGAATTCACCAGTTGGAGCACGGGACTAGCACACTAGAGAGACATGCCTGGGAGGAATGGAGGATTGCCAGGATGAGTGTCTATGGTAAAGGCCAGGAGGTCACCAGCACGATGGCCTTGAGGATGTGGGACCAGAACTCAGACCAAAGCCTCCCATGCAGAGAGGGAGTGGAGAGAAAGAGGAGACATCCGAGACCTCCAGAAGGTGGCTGTCCTTGGTCCTAAAAAAGGGCCAAAATGACACAACAGTTAGGTCCAGTCACAGCGTGTCCGGCTGTGGCTGATGAGACCAAGGGAGCTCAGCCTCTGCCCCAGGTCAGATGTTTGACAGGGCTTCTCTAACTGCTTCTTATGTTTCTTCTGGCCCAGTTCAGTCTGCTTTGCTCACAGAACATAGCACCTTCTCCAAGGAGGGCACAACACACTGGGGGCCAGGGTCTCCATGTCCCATAATTGAATCTCAAGTGCTTCAGACCTTGAGAGTGTTTTGTTGTTTTTTTTTTTTTTCCTGACCGCCTTGAGAATGCTTGCCCGGTGTAAGTTCTCCATAAAATTTTTTTTTGGAGCAAGCATACATATAGTCCAATAGTGTCAAAAATTCTCCAGGGAGTTCATAAAGGATAAGGTTTGGGAAAAACACACACACACACACACACACACACACACACACACACACACACACACACAGCAATTAAGTGATCATTTAGGACCTGTTAGAATAACTTCAGTGCATGAGCAGGGCAAAAGGAGACCTGGAAGAGCTTCAGAAGGAAGTAGAAGCATTAGGTGGGACATTTGGCAAGAAGTAAAGAGAAAAAAGAGCTTAAACATCCATGGATGATGATAGTAATTGGCTAGATATTGGGGGGTGGGGGTAGTGGCTGGAGCCTGAAACTCCTGTGAACTTAACCCATGGTTTTGTACCTCTATCCTTCCTTCCTTCCTTCCTTCCTTCCTTCCCTTCCTTCCTTCCTTCCCTTCCTTCCTTCCCTCCCTTCCTTCCTTCCCTTCCTTCCTTCCTTCCTTCCTTCCTTCTCTTCCTTCCTTCCTTCCTTCCTTCCTTCCTTCCTTCCTTCCTTCCTTCCTTCCTTCCTTCCTTCCTTCCTTCCTTCCTTCCTTCCTTCCTTCCCTTCCTTCCTTCCCTTCCCCCCCCAGGCTGGGGTTAAGTGACTTGCCCAGGGTCACCCAGCTAGAAAGTGTTAAGTGTCTGAGACCAGATTTGAACTCTGGTCCTCCTGAATTCAGGGCTGGTGCTCTATCCACTGCACCACCTAGGTGCCCCCCCTCTATCCTTTTTTTTCACCTGATGATATTCCCTATACCTTCTGGTGTATAAAATCAAATAACTGCAGAGACTGATGAATTATGTCCTCCCATTTAATATTATACATTGATCAACAGGCTGTAAATGATGAGTAGGAACAGGTTTCTATATGAAGAACTGTGGCAATATAACCTCCTAAGGTGAATTTATGAGGTGAGAGGTAAGAATTACAAGGAGGGACAGACAGACAAGGGTGATGTCATCTAATGGGGCAATAATGGTGGTATTTATTAATTATACTATGTTCAGTGGATAAAGAAGTACACAATATCAGGTGTGACTTAAAGGATTGTTCCCTTTCCTTAACTATTTTCTTTTTTTATTTCTAAAATAACAAAAGAAGGGCAGCTAGATGACACAGTGGACAGAGTAGAGGCCCTAGAGTCAGGATGACCTGAGTTCAAATCCAGCTTTAGACATTTAACATTTACTAGCTGTGTGACTCTGAACAAGTCATTTAACCCAACTGTCTTACAAAAACAAAAACCAGAAACAACCAAAAATAACAAGAGAGAACATAGCCAGGCCTATGATTGGCTAGCCCCTCTGACCATTCAAGTTAAACTATCTTGGACAACCCTGGAAGCAGCTGTCAACAATCCAGTTTCATATAACAGCATAAAAAGCCCCTCAAGCTCTTGTCAGGCTTTCCTCATCAGCTTCCTGCCAATCCTGCCAGTTTGTCTCTATCACAGGCCATCTTGGGAACTTCCCTCTGACCCAACTGGGTGGGCTCAGCAATCCGCCAGGGCCACCTTAACCAAGGAGGACAAGCCAGTGTTGGCCAGAGGAAAAGGCCTTCCAGCCGAGAGGCTTTGAAGCTCTCAGAGATCCTTTGGGTTAAGCAAAGCTTGAACACATTCTCTTTGTCTCTGTCTCTTTCTCCACTTTATCTTCTGTTCTCTAGGAAAAGAAAAAGGCATAAGAGGAAAGAGAACCAAAACGAGAAAAGAGATAAAATGATCCTAGAAAGAAAGTTTCCTGGTCAGTGAGTACCATGTTGGGGCTGTTGGATGGCAGAGGATGATTGAAAGGGGTTCAATAATTTGTGGTGGGGGAGGTGCAGGAGAGCATTCTTAGGGAAGCTGTTTGATTACAAACTCTTACTACTTTTCTTCCCTGGAGGTCTAAATTATTCAGGTAAATGAAAAAATGTAGTTCGCCTGTCCAAGAGGTAGTTAGTTGTAGTTTTGATTCACCATCAATACATAGAGAAGCCACTAAGAAAGTGTGCACACGTGGACAAGAGATCATTCTCCAGGTCAGAGCTTTCTGCAAGGTCTTATTCCCCACTAATTACATGTAAATTGCCTTGGATGTTTGGGTTTTATTTTTTTAAAGCTAGATCTGTAATCGAGTCAACATAGGGAATGCTCATTAAGGAAATTCCCTCTACCAATGTAGAAATGCACCTGTTCTGAAACCAATAGCCTTAGAGATTTGCCTAAGAGCCCTGTTTGGAGTTACATTCCCAGTTTTATATCAGAAGGTAGACTTAAACCCAGGCCCTTTGACCATTAGACCAGTTTTTTGAAGTACTATATCTAGTTGCCTCTTCAAGTCTCAGTCTCTGTGAATGATATATACATATATATATATATATATTTTTTTTTTTTTTTAAGAAACACCAAAATAAAAAATGCCACAAAGAGCTCTCATCAGTTAGGATATAGGTTAAGGGCCTGAGATAAAAGTTCCTTTCATTATTTGGTGCCCTTTCTGCTTTAGCAGCTCAAAGATGATATAGACACCTGTGAGATCCCCCTGCACAATATTGTTCCCACCTTGGTGCCATTGTAACCTACCTTGCTCTGCTGCCTACAAGTGCTAGCTCTCTTAAGTTGAGCCATTTCCTTGACTTCAGTAATATTTCTGCCTCTAATGCTCTCTCTCTAATATTGCCAATAAAATGCTTTCAATTTGTCTTCCCTCATTTCTGTTCTCATATTCTCTAATCTTTGTTTTAATTAGTTTGAAAGCAGACTGTAAAAAGTCAGTGAGGTGAAGAATGGAGTATACAAAGAATATCTTCTGGGCCAGGGCTGATTCAGACAGGTCTCCTTGTTCTGGCTTTGGGCTGGAAAAAAAGTGACATGCTTATAGATGTTTGGCACAAGAAAGTCTACTAAGCAATAGTACATAAGAAACATTAAGATATAGTATTGGTTCAGGCCCTGGAAATAATATCTTGAAGACTGGAACTATTGAATGACACAGAGTTCCAAGTCCACTGACAATAACTCACCTTTTCTTTGTCCAAATGGAAGTAGATTGGGTGTTTTGGTAGTAGGAAGTCCCTCAAGCCTGACTCCTTAGGTTTTAGGTCACCACCCAGAAGTTATGTTAATGGTATACATTTCAGTACACTGGACCAATTAAGTTTCAAGGATAGTTTTTCTTTTCTTTTCTTTTTTTTTTTTTTTTTTTTACAAAACACAAGCTTAGCTCAAATGGCAAATATTTTCCTGTCTTAATTAATATAAAATATCCACGTGGATTCTTTGAAAATTGAGTCAGAGTAGAGTAGTAAGCAAAAGACTTGACCTGGAATCAGTCTGTAAAAGTGGCAAAGAACCATATTTTATGTTGACATAAGTATAGCCTATAAGGCCTCTTCACATGTGGATCTTTCAGAAAGCCGCTCCATTTCTGAGGGATTCTTATTTGTATCTACTGAAAACCAAAACTCCTAATTTTCTCATCAATGGTTTGTACCAAGTCTAACAGAAAATGCATATTCATTCAAAGCAAAAGGCCAACATTATAGTAAGTTCGGTCACTGGGAAAGATTGTCTAGTGACAACAGGACTATACTGTCTCACAAGTTATTATACCAAAAGGAGAAACAAGAAAACTATATACTATGCTGAAAGGAACTTTAGACAACAAACCAATATGAATAATAAACTTATATACTCCACATGTCTTAGCATCCAAATTCATAAAAGAGACATAAAGTGAATTACAAGAAGACATTGACAGTAACACAATAGTGAGAGGAGATTTCAATATCCTTTTCTTATTATGGATAAATCCAGTAGAAAAATAGATAAAGGGGGAAATGTAGAACTGAACAAATTGCTAGAATTAAAAGGCATGGTATCATCTACATGGAACTACAAAAGAATATATATATATATATATATGTATATATATATATGTATGTATATCTTATCATAACAAAAAACTTACAAAACAACTGACCATGTGTTAGAGTACAGAGGTATTATAAATAAATGTAAAAAAGATATAAATAGTAAACATTTTTTAGACCATAACATAATAAAAGAAATATTCGGTTCAGGGACCATAAACAAACAGACCAAAATGGATACTTAAGAACAAAATAACAAATAATGAGGGATCAGAGGGATAATAGAAATCAACATGCCAAAATTTCTGGGATATAGCTAAAGCAGTCCTCAAGGGAAAACTTACAGCCCTAAAATATATATATATATATATATATATATATATATATATATATATATATATATATATATATATATATATATATATATATATATATATATATATATAATTAATAAAATAGGAAGAGGAAGATTCATAAGCTGCATGTGCATTTGTAGAATATATTTCTTCTAAGTAGAAACTTTTGTTCTCCCCTTTTTACTTCAGTTGGACTTTAGGCCTTCCCACATTATTCATCACCATGAAAGGCCAATGCTTTATCTGACTGTAAAACTACATTATCAGATTTGTGACCAATAGCCATTGGGGAATCAAAGATTTTTGATAAATGCCACCTGAGAAACCTTTTGATGTGGTTATGGGGGCGTCAGGGTCATAGTGGACTGATGTGGAATAAGAAGGATTCCTGCTGAGATGAGCAACTGCCAAACTCTCCTAGAACAGTCAGTACCCAGATCTCATTATTTTCAAAAATTGAGGAAGTACCCAACCAGAATTATTTTATGAGACAAATATTGTCATAATACCTAAACCAAGGAAAGATAGAACACAGAAGGAAAAGTATAAGCTGGTGGGATCATGAAAAGTGGGGTAGAGGCAGAAAGGGAGGGGGGGATGAAAATAAACCTTTATATGGCACCTACTAAGTGCCAACTACTTTACTATAAACTATGAATATTCTCTCATTTGACCCTCACAGCCTTTCAAGCAACGAAGATTTAATAACTTGCTCCCAGTCACAACTATTAAGATTTGAAGTAATACTGGCAGTTAAACGTTTGTGTCATTGCCAAGCAAGTCACAACCATTGATATTCCTTCATCATAATAGGACTGGAAGAAAGAACTGGAAGAGCCTGTAGCTGCCAGCCAGTCCAGTCCTATAGTCTCCAGTGATAAAAAGCAGCAGGGACACAGTTTCCGTGGCTTGCCCACAGTCACTCAGAGAGCATCCTGTCCAGAATTGGACCAGAGGTCGGGGGCTCAGTGCTGGGACCAAAGGGACAGCGGGGCTTCTCTCAGAGAAGTCTAATGTGGGTGGGGGTGTCCCAACAAAGTTAGTCACTTTGGGAATGAGGATGGAAGTTTTCTCCTTTGGATACTGAACATAGCGCTCCTGTCAGTGATATCATAATAAGTCTCCACAATCAAAATTAGGTCAACTCGGCTCATCAGGGAGGTCACGTACTTCTGGGTCAGCCTTAGAATGAAAAGGACTCTACTTGTAAGAGCAGGGATCCAGACCTAGGAGTCTTCCTTTGCACCCTTCATTTTGCTGGAGGAGGAAACCAGGGGCCAGGAGGCCAGTACTTATGGCGAGCCCCCCAGGAAGCAGGGAGAAAGGCTGGGGTTGGAATCAAGGTCCACGAGGCTTAATGATGCCCCAAACACAGGCAAATAGAGGGTCCCACAGTCTGCGAATCTGCAGGGGAAATGATGTCTTTATGTCCATCTACTAATGAAATTTAGTATGTCTTTCAATTATTTGAATTTGAATTTGAAAAATAACATTATTCCAAGGCATCCAGAATGGCAAAGAAATCTGGGACACAGAAAAGATTAAGAACACCTGTCAGAAAGCAATAAGTACAGAATGCACATATATACACTCACACACACTCACACTCAAGCACACTTGAATACTCACATACACTTGCATACTCACACATACAAATATACACAAAAGTTTATGTATATACATATACACAAAAGTTTGTGTATGTGTATATATATATATGTATACACACATACACACACATATATAAAAGTTTGTGTATATATATGTATGTATACACACACACACTCACACTCATACACACTCTCGCTCACATGCACACTCACATATTTACACACACATATATACACAAAAGTTTATATATATAAACAAACACACATATATACAAAAGTTTATATATATATGTGTGTGTGTACACATATACATACACATATATAAAAGTTTGTATATATATGCATATATATAAGGATATATACATCATATATACATTTATATATACACATACATATATACAAAAGTTTGTATACATATACAGACACATATACACAAAAATGTGTATATATATATATGTATATACAGATACACATATGTATACACATATATAAAAGTTTTTGTATATATACAAGAAAATATGCATATATGTATACAAAAGTTTGTATACATATCATAGACACATATTCACATGCAAACATAAAAGTTTGTATATATAATTATATATACATATGCACATATATGTACACATTTATTATATATACATAGAAAAGTTTGTGTATATATACACATGCATACACATTACAAAAATTTGTGTAAATATGCATTTATATACACACATATACACACAAGCACACACATATAAAAAAATTAGTGTGTGTATAGATATACAAGTATACACACATATAAATAAATATAAATTCATACTCCTCCATATCTCCATATGACATTAAGGTCTGATGATTGAAAAAATATTATAATACTCTTCAGTAATACTCGGAAATAATTTGTAATTTGTTAATCACCCAATCATATATGCCTTTAAATGCTTTCTCATCCCAATCGGCCTCTGAAATCCCTTTTTTCCTTCAAAACTGCTCAAGGGAGCAGCTAGGTGGTGCAGTGGATAGAGCACCTGCCTTGAAGTCAAGATGATCTGAGTTCAAATGATACTTCAGACACTTACTACTTTCCAGCTGTGTGACCCTTGGGCAAGGCACTTAACCCCAATTGTCTCAGAAAAAAAAAGAAAAGAAAACTACTCAAAATCACTAACTTGTGGATCTTACCTTCTTATGGTTTCTATAAGAAGGGCTTATGTGTCTTCCCACACAACCACTGGGCTGAAAAGAAAATTGATAATACAATTAGTTTGTCTAAAACTAGATGCAGCACTTCACATCTGTGCCTCCCTACTTCTCTATTTTTTAAAATTCATTTTTCTCTTCCTTCATTCCTGCTTGATTGGAAAAGAAAAAGAAAATAAAAAGAATGTTTTTGGTAACAAAATTGCATAGTGGAGTAAAACAAATTCCTTCAAAGACTATATAAAAAAAATGTAGGTTTAGTTATCCCTTTCACATTGCAGGGGTTAGGTACAGGATGCCCTGAAATCTAGAAAATGCTCGTAAAAACTTTTGTCCCCGCTGTAGGAGAGAAAAAGTCTGAACTATTATCATATTAAAACATAAAATATGTTAATATTTTACAATACTATACATTTCATGTATTTCTGAGTTTCTAACCCTTTGTCATCTGCTGACCTTTGTTTGTTGCTGCCACTTTTGCAAAACTGATCTCCAAATTCCCATTTAATATTTTATGTAAACCTCTGATCTATGGAAATTGTGTTGGGGACAGTCATGATCTGAAAGGGATGCATTTCATTATACACCCAAAGTCCACCACCTCTCTGTTATCAATAGAATATTTCATCATCAGAGCTATGGAATCTTGAATGGTCATTTAATGGATCACAGTTCTTATAACTTCCAAAAGTGCTTTTACAGTGTTGTCATAGCAAAAAAAAAAAAATCTGGTAATTCTCATTTTATTCTTCATCACTTTGTAAAAATCATTCATTTTTATATCACTGATGTTGCTCTATGTGAGTTTATCCAAGTCTTGCCATGCCTCTTTGAAATAATCTTTTTCCTTATTTTTAACAACATAGTGATCTTCCATTACATCTATACACTCCCACTTATTCAATTATTCTTCAATTGATGGACAGCTTATTAGTTTCCAGATTTTCTTTTAATTACCACAAAAAGAGCTGCTACAAATATTGTAAATAAAGGAATTTTTCCTCTTTTGTTGACCTCTTTGGGATATAAGCTTAGCTTTGGCGTAACAGGATCAAAAGAAACTTTTATTTAATAACTTTTTGCCTGTGATTCAAAATTGCTTTTTTCCAGATTGAATGTGTCCATTCACAGATCCATCAACAGGGCATCCATGTGCCCCTAAACGTTTGTCATTTTTCTTCTTAGTCATCTTTGTCACTCTGATGGGTGTGAAGTAGACTCTCAGAACTGCTTTAATTTACATTTCTTTAATTAGTACTAATTTGGAACATTTTTTTTCATGTTGTTATATATAGCTTTGGTAGCTTCCCTGGAGAACTATCTATTCATAACCTTCTATTAGGGAATGGCTCCTTATCTTATAAATTTTAATCAGTTCTTTTTATATCTTGGAACTAAGACTTTCATCAGAGAAATGCTACAAAGGTTTTCCACAGGTAATTGTTTCCCTTTTAATCCTAGCTTTATGGACAAAACTCTTTTTAATTTTATAAGACCAAAATTATCCATATTGTCTTTTGTGATCTTCTCTAATCCATGTTTGATGATGAGTTTTTCTTTTTTTCCATAGATCTGACTGGTAATATTTTACTATTTCTCTGATTTGTTTATCATGGGATTTCTTTATATCTAGATCACATATCCATTTAGGGCTTATCTTGATATACATTTTGATCTTAATCTAATTTTTTCCATGTTTCCAATTTCTGAGCAGATTTTTAAAATCATATTATGAGTTTTTATTTCAGAAGCTTGAGTCTTTGTTTTACCAAATATGAGGGTATTTGAGAAATTTACTTCTAATATTCTATATTCTAATTCTAATATTGTATATCTAGTCTATTTTTTTAACCAGTGCCAAATTACTTTATTATTGAGGCCTGACATCACTAGATCTTTTTCCTTTCCTTTCCTTTCTTTTATATTATTTCACTGAAGAGGTTTGATCTTATGTACTTTTCTACAGGAATGTCATTATTTTTTCTAGTTCTATAAAATAATTCTTTGGGAGTTTTTTTTTTATAGTGCATTGAGTCATAATTTAGATAATATTTTCATTTTGTGATATTGGCTCACCCTACCCATAAACAATATCTTTCCAATTATTTAGGTCTGCATTTCGATAAACAGTTGTTTACAATTGAATTTATAGTTCTAGTATATAACTTGGAAGATAGGCTTCAAATTATTTTATACATTCTGTTAATATTTTAAGTGGAACTCCTCTATTTCTCTTATTTCTGGGTTTTATTGATGTTACATAGAAATGTTGATGGTTTGTGCAGGATTATTTTATGTTCTACAAGATGGCTAAACTTGTTAATTATTCCAGTTAACTTTTAATTGACTTTTTAAGATCATTTTAGTACATTATCATATCATTTGCAAAAAAATACTAATTTTACTTTCTTATCTATGATTATTCTTTGATTCTTTTTTCTTATTTAGAAAAAGTGGCAATGCACAGCTTTGTTTCACCCAAGTTTCACCCCTAAAATGATTATAATTTATCTCCATTGCAAACAATGATAGCTCTTGGTTTAGGGGGCTCCTCCCCCAAAAAAACTAACTCAAAATTTCATTTATTAATACAATTGTTTGTTCTCATTAATACAATTATTTTTCTCGGTTTTAAAAAAAATTCTTCTTTGATTTTTAGGATTTCTATTTTGGTGTACAATTGATTTTCAATTTATTAAGTTTTATAGTATTTTTAGTTGCATTCCCAATTCATTAATTAAGTATCTTTTTTGACTAATAAGAAACTTTAGAAATGCTGAATAAATTTTCTCCTTCTGCTTTGGCTGAATCCCCAAATTTTAAAATGTTGTCTTATTGTCATTAGCCTTAGTGAAATTATCTATCATTTCTCTGATTTATTCTTTAACCAACAATTATTTAGGATTAAATTATCTAATCTCTAATTAAATTTCAACATTTTGTCTAGCTCTTCATTTAATATAATTTTATTGCATTTCATAACTAAAAGATACCCATAATAGTTCTGCTTTTCTGTATTTGTGAAATTTTAAATGTCCTAAAACGTGGTCACTTTGTAAAAGTGTCATACACAGGTGAGAAGTATGTATACTACTTTCTATTTCCATTCAATAATCACCAGGGGTGCATTGTATCTAATTTTTCTAAAATTCTATTCAGATTCTTGATTTTTTTCTTCTTTCTTTGTTAGATTTATCTGGATCCAATGGGATAAATTGAGGTTCCCATTATCATCATTTTTTTTTTTTTAAAAAAAGATCCCTCCAGATCTCTCCTTGAAATTAGTTTAATTTTCCTTTGAATATTTAGAAGCTATGCTATAGCAGCATTTCAGTTAAATATTGAAATTAATTAATTGGCTGTGTTACCTTTCAGCAAAATGTAGTTTTCTTCTTTATGTCTTTAAATTTGATAGGAGAAGCCAAAACACAAAAGTGATAGGGGAGGGCTAAGAACCCTGTTCAGGAGTCTGGAGGAAGGAACAGCAATGCCTTCATTTTCTTCTAAAATTTCTACTTTTAATTTACCCATCTGTGCCCTCAAGGCCTTCATCGTTGTTCCCAAGGCAACCATGGGAGCAATGGTTTTCAGCTTCCTTCTAGCAACCTCATCTGTCACCATGTGAATTATCAGAAGTGGTTGCCTGATTTGACAAATCTTTGTAAGTTCTTGCCATCATCCTGGGTAAGACTTTGGGAAAGCTGCAGAGGTTTATTTTATTAGGGGCAAGTTAACAAATGGCTGCTTCAGCATCCCTTCTCAAGGATTCACCAAGCACCAAGAAGTCTCTTCCTCCTCTGATGGATCTCCTGATGGAAAGTGTTAAGCCATACTTTCTTGGAATTCAGAAAGTCCAATTCTCCTACTTCCTTCTTTCCATAACATTAAAAAAAAACACAAAAAAACCCCAAAAAACCCTTGATATTGCTATTTAGGTCCAAGTATTCCGTGGTTTTCTTCTTGCATTTAATTCTGGTAAAAACTTAAGTATGAGTGAGGTACTGTGTTAGGTGATGGGTATACAAAAACAAAAACAAAAAATGAGGAGAGAGAGGCAAAAAATGACTTCAGAGTTGTCAACCTGGATGGCTTCAAGTAGGTGATGTTTTCACAGAAACAGTGGAGGTAGGAAGAGGGATGGAGAAGCTTATGAATTCTCTTTTGGACACCAGGAGTTCCAGATAACAATGGGACTTTCAGGTGGAGCTATTCAGCAGCCAGTTAGTAATGGGAGGCTGAAGCTCAGGCAAAATAACATCTGTAAATCTGGAAAACATCTACATGAAAATCATCACCAAGCGAGAGAATGGGCAAAGAAAATTTGAGGACTTAGGACGGAACACCGAGAAGTGGGTGCAGGATGAATAACTATAACAGTGATAGCAACTAGTCTATTTATATAGCACATTGAGGTCTGCCAAGCACTGAGCATGTAAGATAATTTATGCTACCTCATTCCTATTTTGCAGATGAGGAAACAGACCCAGCGGGTCTGCTCAGGGTCACACAACAATACTTTTTTTTTTTTTTTTTTGAGGCTGGGGTTAAGTGACTTGCCCAGGGTCACACAGATAGGAAGTGTCTGAGACCACATTTGAACTCAGATCCTCCTGAATTCAGGGCTGGTGCTCTACCCACTGCGCCTAGCTGCCCCCTACAACAATACATTTCTAAGGCTAGACTCCAACTTGGGTCTTTTCAATTGCCTTTGTTCATCACTCTACCTAGTTGCTGATCGCAATTTCACTAAGAAGATTATAAAAGAAATGTTACGTTGAAGCTTAAAAAAAAAAAAAAAAGAATTGGATGTAAAAAAATCAAAGGGAAAATTATTCGGAATTGGAAGCATCATGAAAAATCAAAACTTGTGTTTCAATTTTCCCTCTTCTTCCCTCCACCCCCTCCCCTAGGTGGCAGGTAGTCCCATATGTGTTAAATATGTTAAAGTATATGTTAAATACAATATATGTATACATATTTATACAGTTATCTTGTTGCACAAAAAAGATTGGATTTAGAAAGAAGGTAAAAATAATCTGAGAAGAAAAAAAAAACAAAAATGCAAGCAAACAATAACAGAAAGAGTGTATTTACACATGCCATGTTGTGGTCCATACTCATTTGGTCCATACTCATTCCCCAGTGTTCTTTCTCTGGGTGTAGCTGGTTCTGTTCATTACAGATCAATTGGCACTGATTTGGATCCTCTCGTTGTTGAAGAGAGCCACATCCATCAGAATTGATCATCATATAGTATTGTGGAAGTATATAATGCTCTCCTGGTTCTGCTCATTTCACTCAGCATCAGTTCATGTAAGTTTCTCCAAGCCTTTCTGCATTCATGCTGCTGGTCAATATTCCATAACATTCATATACCACAATTTATTCAGCCATTCCCCAATGGATGGGCAGCCATCCATTTTCCAATTTCTAGCCACTACAAAAAGGGCTGCCACAAACATTTTGGCACACACAGGTCCCTTTCCGTTTTTTATTTCTTTGGGATATAGTCCCAGTAATATCACTGCTGGATCAAAGGGTATGCACAGTTTGATAACTTTTTGGGCATAATTCCAGATTGCTCTCCAGAATGGTTGAATCCTTTCACAGCTCCACCAACAATGTTTTAGTGTCCCAGTTTTTCCACATTCCCTCCAACATTTGTCATTATCTTTTCCTGTCATCTTAGCCAACCTGACAGGTTTTTTTGTTTTGTTTTTTGCTTTTTCTTCCTCTGAAAGTCTCTGTTTTTGTGGTCAATACTGTCCCACACAATTTCTAATGTGAGTATTTATACCTCTGAAATGGGAAGAAGCTACAACTCAGAGCTTTATTTATTGTTTTGTCCATTGCCTACGCTTAAGGATGTGGTGGGGAAAGTGTTACTAATGCACATTAAACTTCAAGAAGAATCCTGGATACTCTCCAAAGGCTTGGTGTCTGACGTTTCCCAGCACCCACTGAGGTGAGAGGCTAGCATAGACTGGAAAAGCCTGGACATTACCTCCTGGGCATGGACTCCTCAGAGCCCCTCGATAGCAGAATTGAACTTTTGCCTTCTAGAGTTGACCATACTTAGGACAGTCTTTTTAATGTCACCTTGGTCACAGTTGAAGTCAGTTCTTTTGGACTCAGAAATTTAGTGTGGAGATAGAGGTGGTCTCCTGATTCACTAGACCCCCGGGGTCTGTCCTCTGTATCCATCACTGTTCTTGTACAGCCTGCCCAGATGCTCCATTTGATAAAGATTATTTCCACGTGAACAAAATTAGTCAGCAAAGAGCCTTGGCAAACACCATTGGTAAGGGACAATTTGGCCCGATATTCCTGCCCAAACTGCTTGCTGTCACAGCCATGTGACTCCATGGGTGCTGAGACACTTCTGTCTATAGCATTGATGTGGGTTTGTGAATGTAATGATTTCAGGGAACAGAAACTTTATATGAGGAATGTCCTCTTATTTCCTTCCCTCAAGGTGAGATGGCTACAGGTTGGAAGCACTCTGGTAATTTTCAGTATTTAGAAGGAACTGTCCGGAGCTTGTAAACTTGCTGAGGGCTTTGAGATAACCATCAGAACTATAAACAACAACCTGAGCTCTCTCTGCTCTCGGGCTATGCCTAGAGGGCCTTTCCTTGTCTCTGCTGCTTTGTAGAATCCTTGGCTTAGACGCCTTCAGGGCTTAGCTCCCAGTTAACTCTAATCTGACTCATTCCCTCTCTTAGCAGTGCCCTATCTCTGGAAGTGATGTGGACCAGAGTGGAGTAGGAAGAGAGATAAGTAGAAAGCTGTTCTTTTTTTATTTAATAATATTTTATATATAAATTATATGTGAAAAAAAATTTAACATTCATTTTAAAAAATTAGTTCTAAATTCTCTCTCTTCCCAAGCAATTTGATATAGATTGTAGGTGTGAAATCATGCAAAACATATTTCCATACTGGTGTTTTTCATCATGAGGATTTTTTTTTTAAACAAATGAAGAAATAATTAGTGTTTTCCAGATGGTGGTTGGGTTATGATTGTGTCTGGATCCAGTATTCAAATCCAATTCTCTCAATTCAATTCCAAACAACATAATATTTTAAGACCTGATATTTGCCAGGAAGAACTTTTCAGAGTAAATGTTGACATTATATTATGACTGAAGGACAAGGAGAGATTGGGAAAGATTTTATGATGGAATTAGGAAATATATTTGCAGGAATTTTAACAGATAATTTTGGAACCAGCAGTTTGGTAGTACTTAATATTCTGGCATGTTTGTACTCAACAGGGTTCTACATGAACTCAATCTGTTTGAGTAATATGGGACAAACTATCCCCAGCCTCCCATATTTTCTCTTTACTAAGGTAATTTTTCTTTCCAGCTTTTGATTGTAGGTAAATTTTGAAGGAAAAGCCCATCTTCTGTATAAAAGCATTGTCTTTTCCTGAAGAATTAAACACTTAATAATCTACTTGTTGGGAATCACTCAACATGCATGTATTAAGTACCCTCTATGCACCCAGTGCCATGCACCAGAAATACAAAGACAAAAATGAAACAAGTCCTGCCTTCAAGGAAGGTGTCCTATTGAGGGAAAAAAACATGTCCATATATAGATGAAAAAGCAGTGGGTCAATCAAATCAACAAATATTTATTAAATATGTCAGGTACCATGCAAGGTGCTAAAGATAAAAAAAGAAAAATAAGTGAGTCCTCCCCTCAAGGAGCTGATATTTTATAGGAGGAGACTATGTACACTTATGTATCTATGCAAAATAAATACAAGGTAATTTGGGGTAAGATACCAGAGATAAGTGATCTAGAAGATGGCTCTCCTGCTGAACTTTGAAGCTCTGGAGGGTTGCTAAGAGGTAAAAGTGAAGAGCAAGCACTCTCTAGGAATGGGGGACAACTTTCTTTAAAAGCAGGGAAACGGGAGGTGAAATGCATTTTATGAGTGGAGTTCAACCACATTTAAATGATAAAGATTCCCTCATTTAAGTGATTTCAACAATTCAGTCTATCAGTCTATCATTAGTAACAATTGGCCTTTGTATTAGGCTCCCAAAGGTCGTGAGTCTCTTTTAAACTTGATAACGATTCTGTGGGATGAGCACTACCATAGCATACCAAGTATAATTTTCTCTCCATTATACAGATGAGGAAACTGAGACCCAGAAAAAGGGGAGGGATGTGTCTGGTCACCCAGCAGTGAAGTGAGAGGCTGGAATTGGATCCAAGCTTGGCACTCAAGGCTCTTCCATGTTCTAGAAAAGAAACAAAGACATTGCAAAGGGCACTGGTTAAGATACAAACCAAACCATTGGACATTATTTGCCACATTTCTCCTCAGGTCGACGCTTTTTAAAATTACTCATTAAAATCCTCTGAATTGATTCCCAGCAACTTTTCCAGAGAACAATGCTTCTTTTTCCCTTTCCTTCCCTGTAACACTGCTTCTTAAACTATAAATTGTCCAGATCCCTCTGTTCCTTCCAAATGTCTTCCTCCACTAGTTGTTTGATTTATATAACAACTTCAGAGGCAACGTTCCTCCCCAAACCTCCTTCCTGAGAGTATCAGCCATGATGGTAAGTCAGTCAAATCTGGACTGTTTGCTTTGTGAAATATATCACTGTCTATCACTGACACTGAAAATCAGACATCAAAGAAAATTTACTAAAGAAGAATCTTAAGGAATCATCTTAATGTTTCTGGCCAGGAGAGAGCTCCGATCCTCTTCTGGAAGAGGGAGTGGAGCAGCTTTATACTTATTAGTTTGGCACAGTCCCTTCCTTTAGAGAACGGACTAGTCTTTTCCTTTCTGGGTTACAATCTTTCTGATATGTCCACTACATGGTAACCTCTAAATATATAGAAATAGGTTTCTCCTCCCTCATCATACATCCCATGTTCAAAAATGGCAGAAAACTCCTCCTATGGGGTATGTTGCTTAATATTCAATTAACCTATTAATCAGGTTGGTCAAAGTTGGCATCGACAGCAACTAGTTTGGGCTGGAGGATACTATCTTAACTTTGTGGTTTTCTCAAAACCAAGGGACTCTTTCTGATTGGCTGAAGCCACCTGTGCCTTCCTGGCTCCCCAATTCCTTGTTTGCTCAAGGCTTCTATTAATCACTTAATTGTGCTCAGCTCAGATTCATCATCCCCCCCTTTCTGACTTTTGGGGAGATGGAATTCTGGGGACAAGGGCTATGCCAGTCTTCCACAGGAATCCTGGCTACTTCAAATGGCAAAGGGGCACAGTTAGGTCAGACTATTGAACTCAATGGGAGTGCTCTTCCTAAAGGGTGTGAGGTCCACAAGTCAAGTCATATGTTGGGGAGCAAAATTATTAAAAATAAACTCTTGACACAGAAAACCAGATATCAAGGAAAATTGATTAAAGAAGAATCTTAAAGAATCATATTAATGACTGCCTAGAAGTAGGCTCCAGTCTTCTTCAGGAAGAGCACAGAAAAGTGTTGAAACTTTATACTTATTAATTTGGTCCCTTCAGAGACACATTGGTCAGTCCTCTTCTGGGTTGCAATCTTTCTGATCCACCCACTACATGTTTTCCCTCCCTCATCATACATCTCCTATTCAAAAAATGTCGGAAAACTCCTCTTACAGGGTGTGTTGTTTAATATTTAATTAGCCAATTAAGCTGGTGCAATAGTGATTTGGTCAGGTCAGTCCAAGTAGATTGGGCTGGATTGGCTATTAATCTTGAATTGGTGATTTTCTCAAAACCACAAAACTCTTTCTGATGGGCTGAGTCCACTTTTCCTAGCTCCCTAATTTCTTGTTTACTTAAGGCTTCCATTATTTACTTGATTGTTCCATAGAATCTTAGCCTTTCTTAACCTCTCAGGTTCTGAAAACCTCTTGGTCAGTGGTACTCACTATCCTATACTACCCTGAAGCTTGCAACACTTTGAGGAAACCCAACTGTTCTCACATTACTATATGCTAAAAATCTGGGGGTACAAAGGAAGAGAAGAGCAGTTCCTACCCTCATGAAGCTTACATTCTAGCAGGAAGACAGAATGTCAATAATTAGGTGCCTATAAGACATATGAGTGGATGGAAGATAACTAGAGAGGAAGATGACCAAGCAAGTCATTTGGTGGACGGGGAAAAGCTCCTTTGAGCTGAGTCTTGGAAAGCTGGGGATTCTCAGAGGGGGAAAATGAGGAGGTTCTAGACATGGGGGAAAGTCAGTACAAAAGCATGGGGGAGCCAGCAGACTAACAGGGCTAAATATTGAGGTGCTGAAAGGAATTAAGCAAAGGAAGACTAAAAAAGCTGAAAGGGCCAGCTTGTAAAGAGCTTCTATCTGCTCTTGAAGGCAATGGGAGCCCCGGAGGTTTCCAGAGTAAGAGCATGACAGGGCTAGTGCTCTGCTATTGGAAAATGGCGGGGTTGTGGGGGATGGAGCGGGGACCGATTACAAAAGCCCAGAGAAGGGACAAAGGGAGCAGAAAAGGGCCTTTCTATTAGGGAAGTTGTGAAGGGAGACCGGGGGTAGACGCAGATTGGATCTGAGGGCTGGGGAGAGGGACAGCTCCAGCTGAGAGGCCGGGAAGTGTGGGTATGGGAGGGGGGAGGGGGGCTTCCACCGCAACAGCAAGGTGCAGAGGGGAGAGGTCTGGAGGGGAAGGGCTGAAGTTCAGTTTGGGACAAGTGAGGCAACCAGCTAAAATGTCAGCGAGCTCGACGCGGATGAGAGACGGCGCATGGAGGCGGGAGAGGAAGGGCCAGCAAGGAGAGAGCAGAGCCGGAGGAAAGCAGAGCGCGCACACCGGAGGGAGGCGGCCAACAGCCCCGGGGGCGCCGAGGGCCAGGGCAAGGGCAGGGGGCGTCTGCCAGGAGCCCGGGCGTTAAGGAGCCGTTCTGACCCCGGCGCCGCGGCTCCCATCTGGGTTTCGTAAACAGCCGGGCTCGAGCCGGGGGCGGCGGTCGATCGCGCTCTTTGCGCGGGGTCAGCACAACCGTCGGGGCAAAGGCTAGGTGGGCGTTGAGCCGGGGGCCGGCTGCGGTGGCCGGACCCTGGACCGTGACCTCGGCTCCTCCCAGCTGGCCCAAAGCTCCCGAGAGCCCTTCTCACCCCGATAGGAGCCTCGGGCCGGGGCCCAGGGAGCCCGGCCAGGTGGCGGGACTGACCCCAGGTGGAGGCTGCCGTGGACGTCAAGGCAACGCCTCCGGCGCCGCCCAATCAGCGACGGGGGCTCGCTCGGGGCGGCTCCTCATTGGACGGCGCTGTCTCCGCCCCGTTGGTGACCGCCGCGGGCCCGGGTGCGGATAAAGTGGCCATTCCCGGCCGCGGTCCGTCCCTCCTAGTCCTTGCGTCCCTCCGGCCGTGTGCGCGCGGCGCCAGGCTCCCTCCTCCCGCTCGGCCCGAGTGCTGCGGCGCCCGGGGCTCCCTCCGCCCGCCGCCTCCTTCCGCGCTCCTCCCTGCCCCCGCGAGCGGCCAGCCCGGCCCTGCCGCTGCCCACCATGCAGAAGGAAGAAGCCCCCGGGAAAGGCTTCCGGCCCCACTTCCCGCACTTCGCCACCCACGCCATCCACGTGGGCCAGGAGCCGGAGCAGTGGTCCTCGCAGGCCGTGGTGCCGCCCATCTCGCTGTCCACCACCTTCAAGCAGAAGGCGCCCGGCCAGCACTCGGTGAGCTCGCCCGGCCCGCCCCCCTCCCCCAGCGGCGCTTTCGGGAAGGGCCCGGGCGGGGAGACGGGAGGGGAGGGGCGGCCGGCCCGGGAGGGCACTTCCCACGTGCTAGGAAAGTTAGGGAGGATGGCTGAGCAAGACTGCGTGCCCATTGCATCAGGACGTCCCGGGCCGCGAGCGAACCCCAATTCGGACCCCTGAAAAAGGCCGACCGTATTCGGGTTAAAGACTATGACACGGGCCCGGAAAGTCACGCCTAAAATCACTCGTGCGCTTGGAGTGGCCCGAATCGAGCGCTCAGCACGTGCCAGACCCTGAGCAGCGCCGGGGCTTCCCCTCCCTTCCCTTCCGTCCCCCGAAGCAGCCCAAGGTCAAACGGGACCGAGATTGACTAAACGGCAGGATTGGTACCTGAATCTGACCTCTGACCCTGAGCTCCAATCTGTGAGGGAGACGAGGATGGGGAGGGGAGGGGAGGTCTGGGAGAGAGATAAGAGGACTTCTTAGGGCCACTTCGGAAAAGGGCTGGGATCAGACCTGAGGTCTGCGGGCGACCAGGGATCAAGCTCTGCCCCAGGAACCCCCGGGCGCTCGGAGCCGAGCAGTCCGTTTCAACGCCTGCCACTCTCGGACCAAACTCCGAGGGCTGTTAAAGGTTCAGTGCTCGACCCGGGCAAGGAGGGCAGCCTTGCATTACCTCGCTGCAGCAGCAGGGACTTAAAAGCCCGGTCCATTTACTGTGAGTCCAACAATAATTAACTGGGGAACAGACCGACCCAAGTAGCTCCTTGTGGCTGGCTTGGCACACGCTGTGGGGCTGATAATGCTCGTAAACCAGCCGGCGAGTGCAGACTTCCTGCTTGTCAAGTAGCTTCTTTCCCCCTTTCCCTGTTTGTAAAGTTGGGGTGAAACAAAGAAGTGAGATTTGGAAGTCCAAAGGAAGCCTCTTGAGTCTTAGTGGAAAGCCCTAGAGCTCCTAGCCAGGCTTCCGGATTTTCGGAAGGGCTTTCCTAAGGCCCCTCCGGGCCTGCTTTTGAATATTTAGTTTCTTTTATTATGGAAATATTGGCTTGAGTCTTTCCTGCCTTTATCTGGCACCCTGCTGGGCTAGAGGGGGGCCACTGTCCCCTAGAACTGAGACAAAAGGTCTGCAGCCTGGTGGAATTTTTCTTCTTTAACTATTTACATAAATCGAATTTTGTGAATGGTTTTGATTTGGGAGAGAAAATTCCTCTTAGTGATTTGCCAAGATGGCTAAGAAGAATTTCATAAGGCTTGGAAAGTGAATAGAAATTCTTACCTGTGTGTGTGTGGGGGGGGGCAGTGTTCCACCCAGATTTTGTTCCCGGTGCTTCTGGCCTTTGCTAGTCCCCTAGTTCCCTTTCACTTCTTCGGATTAAACTTGGCTATGAAAGTTTCACATCTGTGAATTTTCTTCTTTTCACTTTCAGTCTTATCACTGTCAGGTATGTGTCTTTGTGTTGGCTCTGCTCTTTTGGCTCTTTTTCAATTTATCCATTTCTTCCCTTCCTTCTCTCTTCCTCCTTTTCATTGTTGTTTTTTCAGCAATATCTTACTGACTTTCTGAGCTAGCACCGTTGATGGGCAATTGCTTTGTTTCCACTTGTTTGCCACCACAGAAGGACTTATTTCTTATATAAGGGGAGTTTTGATCAGGGAGCTTTTTGGGGTTCAATTCCACTACCTTTTTCACTTTTGCAATTAGTACATTTTATTCAGGAGACAAGAAAACAGAATTTCTTACTACCAGACCCCTAAATTCACTCATTCCCCCTCAGCTAAATGTCTGTAAAATAAGTTCTTACAGAAACTTGGAAAAACTTTTAAAGAGACCTGTGGCAACATGGGACTGATTTTTGTGATATTAGCCCACTGATCTCATAGGGAAAAATAGGTGTTCTTCCTTATCATTTCTGGCTCTTGGAGCCTCCCACATCATAGCTATCCATTTTGTGCTTGAATAATATCTCCCCCAATGGGATGTGATAAGGTCTCTCTGCATTTCTAGTCATTCCCTGGAAACTAACTTGGGAAACCGGGAAAGAGGAAGAAAATAAGCATTTATGTAGCATCTACTGTGTGTCAGGTACTGGGCTAAGTGCTTTACAAATATTACTTAATGGTTGATCCTCACAATAACCCTATAATATAAATGCTGTTATCCTCAAAAGTGAATCATCCAGGGTCACACATGGATGCTAGTAAATGTCTGTGGTGAGATTTGAATTCAGGTTTTCCTGTTTCCAAGCCCAGTGAGTGACTTCAAATATGAAAGATTAAATAAAAATGAGGGGGAATTGAGCATGGTAAACATGGAGAAAGCTATGTTTTATTTTTAAAATGTAGATTTTTATTGATACTGTGTTCTTTTTTTAGTATCACCTACATTCCTACTTTTATTTTTCCCTCCTCCTGAGAGACCTGTCTCTGGGAAGGAGATTTTATATGTAAAATATATATAAAATATAAAAAAAAACACACACACATACATCATCGATCTATCTATGTAATCTTTTTTATAATCCTTTTTTAAAGAAAAAAGAAGAGAAAAAACCCCACAGCAAATGCATCAATACATCAAAACTGTTTGACATTAGAGACAGTGCTCCATAGCCATTCCTCTCCAGCCCTTCTTCCACATCTGCTTTCTAGTAAGTGGGCATGCTGGGCCAAGAATGGTACCTCATGGTGTCTAGGGCTTGCTTTGGGAGTCATGTTTGTGGTTTCCATTTAACGAACCACCAACTCTGGCAGGATGTGTCTCATAGCTTCCTGCTGTATCCTAAATAAAACTCTTTGACTCAATACTGATCTCAGTACTTAGAGACGGTGACACAGGCTGAAATTAGTGTTAGGCTTTCATCAGGTGGATGCTGCTTTTTCCATAAGGGCTAACTAGAGTTTATAAGATGTTGATGTGAATTTGATGAGAGCTAAGAATTCACATGGAAACATGAGCCAGCTGGTTCCTTCCCATGAGTCTTTTGCTTCTAGTATTACCTAACTCAGCCATGACGACCTAAGTTCAGATTTTCTCTGACTTGAACTATTAAAATAACTATTTTACCTATTAATGTAGCCCTTTCCTCTCAGCAGCTCTGTCAGGTGGCTAGCTTTCTGCCTTCAACCCCCAAATCACCTATGTGCCATTTACAGAATTATCTTCAAATGTCATTCCCCTCTTTAGAACTGTCAAGAGTTTACTCCCTGCTTGGCCAGTAATAGGTTCCAGGTTCACCCCCATTGGGTCATTGGGTTCCGATTGGCTCAGCTTAGATGTAAATAGCAGATATTTGTTTTGGTCAGAAAGCTTGAAGGTCTTCTATTGATTGGTTTGACTAGGTGAAAGGAGATTCTTTGCCCCAGTTGCTCCCCAGCCTCAGTCAAATTCAGACCTGTAAAAGACTTTAGCTTCAAAAAGCCCAGGTCTCCCACTGAATCTGAGGCCATCTTCAGTCATCCTAATCTCTGTCTGGCTACTGGGCCTGGATGGCTCTGGAAGGGAAAGTGAGGCAGGAAACCTTGGCCAGCCCTCCCCCAATCCAAATCCAATTCATTTGTATGTCATGGTCATGTGACTATGAAGGACAAGCAACTACATTTGGAATTGTGGAGTCAAGCAAGAACTGGGTCTGAGATTCCAGGCCAAATGCAGCCAGCACCGGACAGGGTCCAAGAACCTATGTGTCAAAGCAGCCAGGTTTCCAAAGGGCTTTCTGTACATTATTTTCCATGTTCTTTACAATGACCTTATCCTTTGGGTCAAAATGAAGAGGGCTTGTGGTCCCTTTAAGAAACTGATTTGAGAGCCTTTCAGATTGATTTGTGCAGCCCCTCTGGGCATCAGTTCAGGAAAGTCTGCACCTTTGATTCCCAAATCAAAAGGTCAAAAGCAGGAATTTTGAATTGCAATAGGAGATCTGGGCCTGTTCCAGCCCCCACAGGATCTGAGCCAACTTGCGACTCTGTCCTTGGGCCCCTTTAGCTAAATCTCTCATTATAAAAAGAGCCAAACTAAAATCCTCTCTTTGCAGAGGTACCAAACATGCCAGCCCTATGCTTGGCACACCAAGGGTCTCTGCCCACTGGAATACTGTTTCCTGGGCCCTCTTCTCTTTACCTAACACCTTTTACTAACTAGACTTTAAAGTTACTTCCAATCCCCATAATAAACCTCTTTTATCAATCTAGGGTTTCTGGTCTATAAATTCCTTTACAGGGGACTCTTGTGCCGCCACTAGACCTCATTCAACTCCCTGACCATCAGAAACTAATTTCATTTGGGTACCCCAAATCTAAACCTCAGCAAAAGCAGCCAGGTTTCCAAAGGGCTTTCTGTACATTATTTTCCATGTTCCTCACAATGACCTTGACCTCTGCATTTAGCTCCAGTTTAACCCTGAGTCTATCTTGTTTAGAGGTAGTTGTGTGACTGTAACTTAAGACTGTAAATTCATTAAGAACAAGGACTGGCATTTTTTGCTCCTTCTAGCTTCTTTGTGTCCCTGGCAGCTAGCACAATGCTTGGCACCTGGGTACTTGATAATACTGGTTAACTTGCCTTGTTATTGGAATGGATGCTGTGATTATTCCTCTCCTCCAGATCTCAGGAGCATCATACTTAGGAACTGTCCAAGGTAGCATTTGAACCCAATCCTTCCTGGCTCTTTAGTCTGGAATTGTAGCTACTTGATCATTCTGCTCACATTGTGTTTCTTAGCCTTAGAGAGAGGTTTAGAGCTAGAAGGGGCCAAATAGCTTTCACATGCCAACAAAAACGGCCAAATAATGCAAATTTGTGTAATTGTAGCATAAAATTTGAAACAAATTAGGAATCCAAATTTGGGAGGGGGAAATGATGGTGGGTCCTTGGATAGTAATCAACTCTGGCTCTGATACTTGCTGAGGTTTGTGGGTGCTCCACTTTGGTGTACCAGGGTCAGCCAACCAAGGCAATGGGGCAGGAAGGTTAAAGAATGCACATTATTGCATTCTGAATCATTGTCATCTCCAGCCACTTTTTCACAGATGAGAGGCAGTTTGGCAGAGTAGATGGAGCTGATCATCAAGGCAGAGACCCCGGCAACTAATTTTCACCCTATGCAGCATGCTAAGAAAGAGTCCCCTGGATGTTCAGAAAGGTCCCCTGGAAGCTCCTGGAGGAGGAAGCAGAGTGGCTTTCCTAGAGATGCACAGATAGTGTCAGGGGTCTGATTTGAATTCAGGGCCTCAGACTCCTGAGCCAGTTAGTTTTTGCTTTTTTCTCTTCATCATTCCACTTTCTTAATTGTAGGTATATCCTAGGCCAGGCCTGGAGGCAGGAAGCCCTGAGGTAGAGTTCAGCCTTAAATATTACTAGTTGTGTGAGTGACCCTGAGCAAATCATTAACCTCCTAAAACAGGGACCTCCAGGACAGGGTTGTCATGAGGACCCAATGAGGTAATATTTGTAAAGGGTTTGATAAACTCTAAAATGCCTTGTAAATGTTAGCTCTATGCTAGCTGGTTCCTTCCCCATACTCAGTTTCCTCATCTGGTAAAGTGAAGAAGATTATGTTAAATCAAGGGTTCTTAACATGGAGTCTGTGAACTTGTTTTTATATATATATATATATATTTTAGAATTATTTCAGTATCACTGGTTTTTTTTCTTACCTTATATATTTTCATGCATTGAAAAACAGTTTTGAGGAGTCCAGTGACTTTAGCATTCTGCCAAAAAAGTCCACAGCCCCCCAAAATTTCAGAACCCCTCCTTTAAGGAGTTGCTTTTTCCTGGTTTTAGGATGAGAATTTCTGTCCCTTCAAAACCCAGCTCACAAATCTGCTTCTTTGCAGGTCATAAGGAAGGGAGCATTTATTAAGCACCTACTACTCCTACTAAACAGGGAGCCTCAGTTTCCTCATTTACAAGAATGGGGATAATAATAGTCATGGTAACTATTTCACAGGGTAATTGTGAGGCTAGAAGGAGTTTTGTAAATCTTAAAGTACTGTGGCAGCTTTTATTATTGTTGCCATCAACATCATTATTCCTCCCTAGAGATGGCCCCTCCTTTCTTGTGTTTCAGAGAACTTACTACCTCTCCTATATACTCATCATATTCTACTTTGTATTATACATATGTCCTATGAACTGTGCATCTCTCTCTTACTAGATTATAAACTCCTCAAGGAGTTTATTTATTTATTTTTTTCATCTTTGATTCCTCTTTCCCAGCATTTACTTGGTGCATTTTTGAGGGGAGGGAACTTGCAGTGTGAAAGCCCAGTTTGGATCTGCAATTTGGAGATTTGCCTTGTGCATTGAAAAGTTAAATTGACTTGTTCAGAGTCACCCACCAGTGTGGGTCTGAAGCAGCTGCTTCTTTTTTTTTCTGGTTCCTCCCATTGCATACAGTTGGCACTTAATGAGTGTAGAATTTGAATTCATGCCGTGACTCTCCATTTGTAAGACCAAAAGTAGGGTAAGGGAGCTGAAATCTGTTGCTTCCATTTAAGAAGAACGGATGAATAATCATTACAAATGACTTTATTATTGAATTGAAATGACACCTGGAAAAAAGTGAGCTACTTATTTCCCAAATTGAATGAGTTTGAGATTTTTTTTTAAATCTTTTTTTTTTAAATACTTTTTATAAAAAAAATTTTAAAATTAAAAAAAAAATACTTTGAGCTTCCACAGTGTTTCTTCACCAACCTAGCAAAAAATGTCTACACCTCCTATGAGCATGCACTTTTTAAGCCTTGTTCAAGTCCTGGGGGGAAAAAAGCAAAAACAAAACTTAGCATTGAATGTCCTTTTCTTCTGATGACCAAATGAGATAGTTCACGTATAAAGCACTTTGCAAATCTTTGGGGCTCTATTAAGTCAAATAAACAAAGCTTTCTTTATTAAGTGTGTCTTTTGTGCAAGACTTCACACTGGAACTGAGACTCCAACTAAAAATGAAAGCATTTCCGCCTCCCAGGGGTCAGTTTCTGCATTTGAGACTGCCTGATCTCATCCAAGTTCTCCTGGGCCTCCCTTCTGTTACTCACCGAGAATGCAGATAGGAAAGGGGCTGCTCCCTGCCCACAGAATCATTCAAGGAAAAGGGGGCTTGACCGTGACAGATCAAACAGTGGCTACATTGTATGTATATAATTGTATCTTGGCTACACTGTATCTTACCTATATTATATTTTGACTACATTGTATCTTTGCTACATTATATCTTAGCTACATTGTATCTTAGCTACATTATATCTTGACCACATTGTATCTTTGCTACATTCTATCTTGGCTACATTGTAGCTTAGCGGTTCAGCCCTGCAGTTTCTCTAGGGACAGAGCTATGGTCCAGACTTTCCCCTCTCCCCTTTGACTAATCTCCTACTTCCACTGTATCAAGATGAAGTGACTTCTGCAGCAGCTTTTCGTTCTCCCCTTTAGAACCAAGTTGACTCTGACCTTTGATTGATGTAAACAAGCTGGAGAAATGTGGGAATCCCACTTCAGAAGTCCTTTCTGCCACAATGTGGCCAGTTTCAGAGATAGAACGAAGAGGGAGAGGGAGAGAGGAAGGAAGATAGGGAGATGGGGAGGAAGGGAGGGAAGGAGTAAGGAAGTGAAGGGAGGAGGGAGGAAAATGGGGAGAAAGAGGAAGACAGAAGAAAGAGAGAGGGGAGGATCTGGAGCTGGAAAGTAGGAATGGGAAAGGCAATAAGAAGGGCAAAAGAAGTATTTGCACATCCTGGATTTGGCCAAAAAAAAAAATTCCCATAATTTGGGTGAGCAAGTTAAAGTAGAAGTTTATACAGACAGAGGAAATTATGGGAGCACTGCATTTTAATCACATCTGAAGTAGTCAAAGAAAGGACAGGAGAGGGAGGGAGGGAAAGGGAGAGAAAGAGAGAAGACAGGCAGAGAGAGAGAGAGAGAGAGAGACAGACAGACAGACAGACAGACATAGAGATAGTGCACTCAACAGGAAAACAGGAAGAGTAAGGAGAACAATTAAAAATTACTCAAACTCTAAAATTAGACCAAAAATTAGTTCTAACAGGTTTTGGTATTAGAGATAAGATTGGTATTTAGATTCTTTATTTCTGGCTGTAGTCAGTACATTTTTTCTTTGATCTGGAAGCCTCGGATTTTGACTTATTTAAAAGGAATTTTCATTTGGAGGTTTCTTTCAGAAGGTGACTGGTAGATTTTTTTTCCTGGTTCCACTTTGTGCTCTGGTTTTAAGAGCACTGGACAGTTTTTTTAGATGATTTCTTAAAATTTGATGTCTAGCTTCTTTTCTTTCGGTCACAGCTTTCAGGTAGTTCTCTAATTCTTAAAGTATCTCATTGATCTCTTTTCCAGGGTGATTATTTTTCCTATATCACCTTAAGTTTTATTTTTAAGTGTATTGATTTGTTTAAAAATATTATTATCTTCTCTAGTCTTCAGCTTCCTTTGGATCCATTATGCTTGTCAGGAAATTTGTTGTCTAGACCAAGTTTTGTATTGATGGCCAAGATGTTAATTCCTTTTCCAATTCTTTCTTCCCTATCTCTCATTTCTTTTCCTGTGTTTTTCTTCTAGTGTCTCTGTCTACAGAAGATTCACTTCCAAGGCGTCACTCTCATTAAAAGAAAACTAAACTTCGACTCTCTTTATTATTCTTTAGGGTTTTGAATACAGTCGCTCTGGAAATCCCACCCGGAATTGCTTGGAGAAGGTGGTAGCAGCTCTGGATGGTGCTAAATACTGTGAGCAGTTTATGTTTTCAAAATGTTTTCCAACAACCACATAGAGTCCCAGGTTCATCTGTAAATATGGATGGAGCTCCCAGAGCATCTGAGGAGGAGAAATGTTTATAGTTGTTTAGTCTAAGAGTTCTTAACTTTGGAGCTGTGACCTTTTAAAAAATAGGTTGGCAACTATATTTTTTAAAAAATGAAATTTTGTTTTTATGCCTTGGAAAATTTCAGAGAAAAATTTCCATATGGATTTCCCCAGATTGTCATTGTGGTCCATATAAACATGGAGCTCCTGGTCCAGTTCAGTCTTTCCTTTTAAAAAGGAGAAAATTGGCTCAGGGAGGGGATGTAACTATAACTAAATATTAACCATTAGTGTATTTTAAATCTGAATTGGATCTTTTACAATCTTTGACTGGGCTTTGGAGAAGTTAAAAAGAAAGGCAAACAAGTACACGTGAATTCACTTTGGTTTGAAATTGCCAGGAGGAGAGAGAGCGGAGAATATTGCTGGACTTGGGCATGTAAGTCTGTCCCGGGCTTCGGATCCTCCCGCTGCTTCTCGTTGTTGTGGGAGAATGGGCACTCACTCGAGAGCTCGCTGAGGATTTATCCATTTATCCATCCCTTATTGTGTAATCTGTAGCCCTGACCTCAGAAAGCCGTGCTCAGAGTCAGAGGAGATCATGTAGGAATGTATTCTGCGAGTATCAAAGTCTTATGATCATGTCAGGAAACACAGGAAAATGAAAGGTTCTTTTAAAAACACAACTGAGAAACATCAACATTACCACACACAAAGACCAGAGGATAGAGTATAAAACCACGAATCTCAGTCATGGCTACTTATTAAAAATAGAGATTGAATTTAACATGACAACAGGCTAACGCTGTCCTGCTTTCAACGAGCATTTATTAAGCACTTTCTGTGTGCTAGAGACTATACCATATCCTGGAGGCACAGAGAGAAAAATGAGAGAGGAAGGGCCCTGAAGGAGTTTTCCTCCAGCACCTGGCACTTAGTGGGCACCTTACAAATGTTTACTGACTGTTCTGAGGAACACGGGTGCTCAGAGAAGTAATGGCAGAACATCGGGGGGCCTTTGTCTTTGGCAGCTCTCATGATATCGGGAAACTACTCAGACCATATAATAGGATGATCTTGGGCCCAGCCCCCGTGGCTCCTCTCAACAGGGGGTCAAGGTGCATTATTAGAAGGACCTGAATTAAACCTTAAAAATCTGGGCTCCCCCCACTCCTCCCCCCCCAGCATCTTAATCTTTCAGGACTCAGATTAAGATTTTCCATGACTTTATCATGTTTGAAAAATGAAGTTAGACTTGAGTCTAACCCTAACCCTGAATTTGGCCAAATCCCTTAACAACTCAGATTCTTGGGGTTTTTTTTACTTGTCTGGGGGGCTAATGACCACATCTGATGGGGGTGGGAGCATGAATCTGCAGCAATCTGACCCTGATAGTCCAGAAGGACCAGTATCCTGAAGGGAAGGTTCAAGTCCTGGCTCAGCAGTCGATTATTGGGTGGTCTTGGCCAAGCTAGGGAACTCGGCCTGCTTTGGTAGCCTCTGTTCCAGGGCCCGGTCTGTGGGTCGGGTTCCAGGGCACTGTTGGACCACTCTGACTCAACTTCCATTCTAGGTCTGGCCTTCGCTTCAGGCTTGGCTGCCACGCTGAATATCACGCATCTCCTGAAGAGCGGGGACCACATCATCTGCATGGATGATGTGTATGGAGGTAAGGAGCATGCCTGGCTCTGGGGGCTGCGTGTGGCGGGCTCTACCACGACCTGGGAGGCACAAGATCGCCGGTGGTCAGAAGGGTGCTCTGATGGCCCAATGACCAGCTTGGGACCTGCGCCTCCCACTCTGCCTCAGACCTGGAGGCAACAGAACACATGTGGGGCCAGTGTGCTGACCTCCCTGTGCTGTGGACCAGGCTCCCAGACTGTAAGCCAGCAGAGTGGGTGCAGCGAATGCCAGGACTGTCCTGAGTGCTCCCCCAGGTCTCTGGGGGAGGGACACAAGACTGACCCCCCCCCTCCCCAAGATTGACCTCTGACTTGCACTTTGGGATGAGGTGGTATGATAGGGTGGGGGGTGGGGATGATGGTGATGGGATGATAAATGTTCAGAGTCTTTTCTGGTTTTCCTTTGTGATGAAACCAGTTATGAAAGTTAAGGTGTGTCAGTCAGAAGGGTGGGAGAGTGAGGAAGATTTCCCCTCCCTTCACTTATTAGATGTAGTCCTCTCATTTGCCTTGGGCAAATTACCCCGTGCCTCAGTTTCTTCACCTACAAAATGGAGGGAGTTGGACTACAATGCCCCTAAGGTTCCTGTCTGCTTCCAAATCCATGATCCACAAAATGGAGAAGGAAATATGAAGATTTCACCATTGGCCAGTAGGACTTGAAGAAGCATAGGGAGTTATGAATTCTTATCAACAATTTTCCTAGATTTCTTATGTTCTTTATAGATGGTGTTATTTTTAGAATGAGGTTTATACAATGAAAAACACTGAGGTTTCTGCTAATATGCTTTTTTCCTTTTTGAAGACGAGCATATTTTTGGCATTCAGAAAATTGGATACTCAACAGTTTGTTTACAATTCATCTTTCTCTAAGTTGGATGATTCTGGGTCTTTATGGGAAGCACCGGAAAAGCATCTCCGTCGTGCTCCTGGAGAACTCTGCCTCCTTATTGAGGCCGCTCAGGAACTAGAGATGGAGCCGGTCTCCTTGAAAACAAGGCTTTCATTATTGATGTGCTGAGGTCCTCCGGGGGAAATGCCAGGCTCTTTGAGAAAGGCACAAAGGGAAAAGAGCGGGGACTTTTCTCTTCCTGTTACTGAGGTCTATATTTGGACTCGGTATTCTTTTAAAAACATCCCTGAAACGTGAATTGTAGTTATTTTCAATTCAGGAAATATGAGGAAATTGTCTCAGTGTGTGTGTCTAGATGTATCAGGGAGCACCTTGGGGGAGTTCTCTGGGGTTGACATGAGGGGATGTGGTACAGTGGAAGGAGAGCCGGAGGTGGGAGAGCTCCCTCCGTGCTTCCCAACTGAATGACTCCAGCCTTCAATTATAAAATTGTGTGTGTGTGTGTGTGTGTGTGTGTGTGAGAGAGAGAGACGAGAGAAACAGTGGGGGGAGGTTTGTGTTATATGGTCTCTAAGGTTTATTCCAGCCTAAAGATATGATCTTGGATGTTATTGAGAATAAGTACAGTCTTTTTTTGTCTGGGTCATTCTACCAACTGTTCATTACTTTTTAGCTTTTAAATTTCATGTCTTTCTGCCCTCCCCATTCCTAATCTAGCAAGTTTTAAGTAATAACATCGGAAATAAACAAAACCTGCCATTTTTAGGTTTTTGCACATGGTGTAGACTTAGCTATACTTGTATATTTTTTAAAAATTTGAATTATTCATCTTTTGCTTCACTTTCATTTGCAAATAAATCTTCCCCCTGCAGGCTCCCCCCAATCCCAAATATATTCCTTGTAACATAAATGAATTTTTAAAATGACCCAAATCGCCTTTGAATCTGATCTGATGGTATAGCGTGGGTACTTTCCAGGTTGATGGCAGTTTCCTTAAATATTCCAGGATTGTAGAGACAACACTGAACTGGGAGGTGCTGCAAGGGGGAGATCCATGCTTGGAACTTGGGGTTTTCCATGCTTACTTGGATCTTTTTCTGCTGCAGGGACAAACAGATACTTCCGGCACGTGGCCACTGAAATAGGTTTGAAGATTTCTTTTGTTGACTGTTCCAAACTCAAGTTGTTGGATGCTGCAATCACCCCAGAAACCAAGGTAAGGACTGGGACCTTGGTGCTCACTCTGTCTCTATCTGTCTGTCTGTTTCTCTGTCTGTCTCTCCATCTGTGTCTTTGTCTGCCTGTCTCTGTCTGTCTATCTTTCTGCCTCTGTCTCTGTCTGTTTCTGTCTCTTTTTCTCTGTCTCTCTGTCTATCTCTGTCTCCCTGTCTTTCTGTTTGTGTGTGTCTGTCTCTGTCTCTTTCTCTTTCTCTCTTCTCTATTTCTCTGTGTCTGTCTCTGGGTGTCTCTGTCTGTCTTTGTCTCTCTGTCTCTGTCTCCTATTTCAATCAAGAGAACAACTGCCAGTGATAACAATGCTTTTTTAATCGGAGAAGAATGTATCTTCTCATAGAAGAACTTTTATTTTCCTTTAAAATTTTAAATTTCCTTTCCTCTTCTGACTGTGCCCTAGCTTCTAGCACGGGCAACTTGCCCAGCTTACCTTAATCACTTTTTTAAGATGCAAAGACAGAATGTCCCAAGTACAAGGACCTTTTAGTTTGGGGCCTTCCAGAGGGTCTCAGCAGAGGCAGAACTAGGCGGGAGCCAACTGGGTTTTGCCTCAGGCACGGTCCCTGTTCCACCACAGGGCATTCTGTGCAACTTGCTGTGAAGTTCCCTCTCAGGGGGCAGGGTTCATCTGACTCGAGCAACCCTGGCACAGGCTCCCAGGTGGCCGATGAAGGTGCCCCTCCCAAGAAGAAAGAGAAAATCTCTGTCCCAAATGCATTGTGAGCCAAAGCAGTTCTCACATTGGCCGTGCCCCAGGCGTCTGCTTCATTGGGCTTTCTCCGAGGAGATAGGGAGCAGTGCAAGGGTTGGGCCTCTGGGATCCTGCTTGGCCATGGCACCCAGCAGAAGCCTTTCATCTTTAATCTATAATGCATTGTTAGGGAATGGATTGTTCTCCTGCTTCTTCATCCTACAACATCAGACAATTCTTCCCAGATTCCTCTTTTCCTTTTCTTTTTCTCCCCTCTCTCCTCCTCTGTTCCCATTGCCTCCTAGCACTCTGCCAGCCGCTCCCCAGGAGCAGGAATTACAGGCTTAGGCCCCGGGCTTGTCACCCTTAGTCACCTTTGCCAGTCTGATTATTATAAGACAGTCTTTTTGTCTCTGGGTCATTCTACCAACTGTTCATTACTTTTAGCTTTTCAATTTCACAATATCTTTCTGCCCTCCCCATCCCTAATCTAGCAAATTTTAAGTAATAATGTTGGAAATAAATAAAACCTGCCAATTTTACATTTTTGGGCATGGTATAGACTTAGCTATGCTTGTATGTTTAAAAATGTTTTTTCTTTAAATTATTCATTGTATGAATCACTTTCATATTATATTCATAATTTGCTGGGCCATTCCAAGATGATGGACGCTTCCTCCGGGCCACCACAAACAGCTGCTATGAACATTCGGGTGTGGATGTGTTCCTTTCTGCCATCTTTGAGCTAAAGCTGAGAGTGGTATTTCTGGATCAAAGCGTGTGCTGCAGTTCAGTGACTTTGGGGGCGTATTTCTAAGTTTTTCTCCAGAATGGTCGGAGTAATTCACAGCTCCACCAGCAAGCTTCCTTCCTTCCTATTAGCCCTTTTTTGTCACCTTTGATAATCTGAGGGGTGAGAGGTGGACCTCAGGGTTATTATAATTTGAACTTCTCCTTTAGTGACTTTTAGCATTTATTCTCCATATAGCTTTGAAGAATCGCCTCTTCATATCATTTGACCACTTGGGGGACTGCTTTCGTTAGATATTTGAATCAATTCCCTTAATTCTGGCGTGGAGATTTCATCTTGTGTTCAACAAACTTCAAATACCGGCATACAAACAGAAAGATCTGTGTTTTTGTGTGGAGCAAACCTGGAAATTTTAAGATTATATTCATAGACAATTCTTAGAGTAAACTTACTTTTTTCCTCGTTTGAGGTAACTGCCCTCAGTTAGGGCAGTAGGAAAGATGGATTCTCCGTCTTTACCTTATAAAGGGAAAGGCTCCACTATCTTCCTTTTGGAAAGTCAGAGGAACTAGGTGGCTCCTGGGAGTAAGCCCTCTTCCCAGGAGCCTTTGCTTTTTTTAACCAGCTTCCCTCTGCTTTATACTCTTCCCCTCTCCCCATCCCTGCAGGACTGCCAACATATCCCCTAGCTTCAGGGAGCATATTTTGGATTCTTGCATAATTACTATCTTTTAACCAACCACCCTACAAATCAGTGAGCATTTATTAAGCACCTCCTGTGGGCTGTGGGGAAACAAAGAAAGAAATAACTGAAACTAATCTTGCCCTTAAGGAAACAACATGTACGCATATAATTACATAGAAAATATATGAACAGAACAAATGGCTCTCAAATAAGTGTTTAATATTCTCTTTTGCTTTAGCCCCTCTCTTTCATATTACAGAGGTGCATTTGCACACCCCATTGTGTGTCATTTCCGACCAGGAATCTGTTTTTGGATGTGTTCTCCACAGAAAGACAAGGCTGGGGTCATGTTAGTATCCATTGACTACATTCACTGAACTATGTTTCAGCTTGTTTGGATTGAAACTCCCACAAACCCCATCTTGAAGGTCATTGACATTGAAGGCTGTGCTCAAGTGGTCCATAAATATGACAACATCATCTTAGTTGTGGACAACACTTTCATGTCGGCCTATTTCCAGGTAAGTGAGAGCTCCCACATTTATGCGACTGTTTATCCAGTCCAACATTTACAGAAACTTTTTACATATAAAAATATACATCTATATAGATATGTATGCCTTTGTAAACTTTAAAGTAATCCATAAATTCCAGCTATTCTTATTATATTATAGTAATCATAATACTCATCAAGTCAGTTAACTAATAGTATTTTGGGGCAGCTAGTGGCGCAGTGGATAGAGCACCAGCCCTGAATTCAGGAGGACCCGAGTTCAAATCTGGTCTCAGACACTTAACACTTCCTAGCTGGGTGACCCTGGGCAAGTCACTTAACCCCAGCCTCAGGGAAAAAAAAAAAAATAACTAATAGTATTTTGACATGCTATTAGATGTATTTATGAGACTTAACATTTAAACCAGAGCTGCTTAAACTTTTTCTTTTTTGCCTGAGAAAGTTTTATATGACCCCGGGGAATATAAGTGTATAAAATAGGTATACAAATCAAATACTGATAATAAATCATAATTTTACAACTCCCACATTCAGTAATAAGACCCCTTATGGGGATTATAGGACCACAGCTTTGATCTATATTCTGGTGCCTTCCCTTCAAAACAGAGGAAATTAGAGCAACATTTTTAACCTCTTGCCTAAAACTTGGATAATTTTTTTGGAGCTGTAAATACTGTTTGTCAAGTAATTCTTCGGGCATGGCTCTCTGAAGAAAATCCATTTTCCTAATTTTTTTATATACATTTATGTGTATATAATAAGACAATTGTTAAATATATATATATTTCTATATATATGATAGCTTGTTAAATACACATAATATAATATATATATAAAATATAAATAAATATACAAATATATGTATTCCCATGTACATATATATATATATATGTATATATATATATATATATAGACAGCTGTTAAATATATACATACATATACATATGATAGACTGCTGTTAACTGCATCATTTCCACATCTGAGGAGTCCCTCCATGGCCAGGCTCTCAGATCTGTTCCAGATGACCATCCCCCTTTTTAAATGAAGCCTTCACACCCCGTGACCGGAGAATGAGCTGGCTGCCTCCCCAACCCAAGTCCCAGGCTGCGCATCCTAGCCCTTTGACTAGGCCCTGGCCATGTTTGCTGAGTCTCTGTCACCTCAGATGTGGTTTAATGGTTTACTTCAGAGAAGGCAAAGTCTGATGGTGATTAATATCTAACTTTGTGAGTCAGCATTGTGGTTAATGGAAGTACATCGCAGCAGGGGAGGATGCCAGTTGCCAGAAAAGAATTTTTGGGCTGTGGGGGCGAATTCTCGGGGTCCTCAAGGCTCTTCCCAGAGTTCTGCACAGGACGGGTCTGTGAATGGCTTCGATAATGTACCCCAGGGACTAAGCCTTCCCCTTGGAGAGCTCACACAGGACAAATGCAGGAAGATCAAGGGTGCTGTTGGCTGGGTGATGGTGAGCAGGCGAGCTGCCAGAACCACACCTGCAGGCCAGGTGCTGAGGCCTTTGTTGGGCAGACCTGCCTTCCCAGGAGTTCTCTGTGAGCTAGTCCATGAGGCACTGGAATACAAAACCTCCTTTCTTATTGGGCTGAAACCCAGGAGGTCTGATGATCCTCTTGTAAAATATGCCTTTTCTTGGGTTACTTTGAACACAGTCATATGAAGAGCAGAAGGTTAACAAACAGGAAAAAACATGTCAGGAAAAAAAAAAAAAAAAAAAACATGGTAGGAAAATGAATGATCTCTTGTTCAGGAAATATCCTTGGAGAAAGCCGGCTGATGGAGCTTTGGTTTGATGGGACTGGTTAATGAAAGAGTAATTAGGCTGGTTAAGGCTCACACCAAAGTGTGAACAATCTTGACAATAACTCGGGGTTAGAATGACAGAAAGTCTCTTCAGATTGGTTTGTGTATTTATTTATTTATTTATTTTTGACATGATCATTG